>NC_057711.1:83125567-83206552 GCF_004010195.1 Chiloscyllium plagiosum | reverse complement strand
ACACACACACACACACACACACACATATAAGTTTATGGAATGAATTTGTACTTGCAGAATTACATTTTGTTTTGCTCAAAAACTGCAGAAATCCATGCAAGATTCTGTCCATCCCTTGTTTAGAAATAGAATCAGTCTGAACACTGGGGCACAGACAGCCTCACACAGGGCACCTCACACCTTCGATGCATATCCGGGCACCTATTGTTAAAGTTCACTTGAGAATGTAACTTTAAAAAGGTTTTGGGATTTATATATGAAAGAACTGAAACCAACATGGTCATTCTAAAGGATGAGAGACTTAACAAACAATCCAGGTATTTTCAATATATAATTTCAGTTACATCACACTGTAAACTTTTGCTATGAATTCTGTGTCTTACGATCTTATACTCCGCAACCACCTGATGAAAGAGCAGTGCTCTGAAAATTAGTGCTTCCAAATAAACCTGTTGGACTATAACCTGATGTTGTGTGATTTTTAACTTCATAATCTTTCTACATTTGTGGATGATAAGGCGAATTTTTGCACCAGTGCTAATTTATTTTAAGTCAAAAGTTGATCTTTCACAAACAAAGGAACACAAGAGATAGCAGAAGTAGACCATTTAGCCCTTCAAGCCTGCTTCACCAGTGAATAAGGTCACGCTCCAGATAGTAGGCTATACTTTTTTCCCTATCTGTCTGTCTGGATGTTCTCATAACATAAAGTTTTTGTAAGAGAAGATGTCTTGTTTGCTGCTACTGCAAAGTTCCAGTGCATCCAGGCAACAGTGTGAGAAGAGACATGGCCAAAGTAAACAAATATCCAGAGTCCACAATGGCCCATATCTTCAAACCAGAAGATCATCGGTGCTGAGGTATATACTGGAGTCACAATGGCAAGACCATGAGAAAGTTCCAACACAGCGCACTCTACAGGGATTGCCCAGGAACTCTGAACTAGTGCAGGAGAATTTGAATAGTTCTGACTCACTTACCTTAATACTTAACCAGATAACTTTAGAGGAATTAAACTTGCTCTAACCCTTGGCTAACTATTAAACTGGCTTCATAATACACCACTAACATCCAGATTACTTCTACCAACCTCAAACAGGAATCCAAAAACCTCAATACAAACTCTCCCACACCAATCCAACCGCCAACCTGCCTCCACCCAATTGCATGACATTCCTCCAACTGGAATTCCTTATCCTAAGCCCTCACCCATTTACTTGTCACCCTACCCTGCACCATCTGCCATCCTACCTCCACACTCACTTGCCACCCTATGCATCTGGCACATATACTACTTTCCAACTTGGCACACAATCCTCTCACCTACCTACCACCCCAAAACCTCACCATCTGCCATCATCCTCCCTTCCCCTCAGCCACTTACTACTTTATTCTCTCTATCAACATGTCACCACTCCCCACCCATCTGGCACCTACCCCAATCCATTTGGCACCAAGGCCTCTTATCTGCCTGTCACAATAACTTCCAAGCGCAGAGCCACTGACTGTTCTCCAACCCGACACCTGTACCCCTCACCCACTTGTCACTCTACTCCCCCATGCATATACAACTAAACTCCCACCAGCTTATCACCCTCCCCCACTCCATCTACATGGTACTCTATCTCTCACATGCCTGACAGTCTGCACAGCACCTGCCTGACTCACGGACCATACAAATTTATCCTCTTTCAGTAGTTGTCAGAGTGTTTATAGCACCTTGAAACCCTAGATCATGACAACTACTGCCGTGAAAAAAGGCCATGGGCAGCTGCTGCATGAATTGCAGGATTGCTTCACTTATGAAGGCTTATACCTCAGAAATTGGACCAGAAATCCTCTGTAAAGATAAGTGGGCAACAACCAGCTCAGATCAGAGGGACCTATGGAGTGTTTGTGTTCGTGTTTTGAGTATATAACTTTGTGTATAAAGAACAACATTTTTTGTACGGAGCAAAAAATTGACCTGCATCTATATAGAATCCATCACAAATGGCATAGCGTTTAGTTTGGCATTTGATTTTTAGGCAAGACTATCAGTAACATGGAAAAAAGACGGATGGATAAAGTTGTGGTTCAGATTAGCCATGATCCAATTCATTGATTGACCAAGCTCTAGAGGTTAAATGGCCTGTACAGGTTGTTATTATTATTCCCTGTAGTGAAGTGTGTGGTCTCCGAGTGACAGCTGTCCTTGACCCATGGCAAATGTCAGGGCCCATCTATTGGAATTACATTAGGCAAGAAGCCAAGACTTAACTCTCTGCTGCAGTATGTGCTGGCATTCTGATGTGTTGTACCAGTTCAGTGGTCCATACTAAAGTTTGCAATTGATTTGATGCTGTAAATAAGTCATTCCAAAGCATCTGGCTTCTATCCGTAAGGTTCTATATTATCTAAGGTTCCTTTATTAGATGTCTCAATACTCGTTCACTGCAAGTATTTTGATAATGTTTAAGTGAAGAAAGGTAGCAAACGTTCTTAACAGTTGGTTCTGGTAGATGATTTTAAATTTAAATTGAGTCATAATTGTGTTTAAGATCTTATTTTAATTGCCCCATTTGACAGAATCCAGTTGGAGGAGACAGTTAAAATAACCGGTGTCTATTACCTACCAATTCCATTTCCTTCCTGCCATGTCCCCATATTCACTTGCTCTTTTTAGCAGGCAAGTGAGACACCAGAGTAAAGGGTGAGAATTCTGTTTAAAATATGCAGATTGACTGCAAAGATGTGGTCAGGGTGTAATCAGCAACCAGAGGCCCAAGGCAGGGAAGTAGAGCCTGTGAGAAGCAGAATCCTGGCGGAGAAGGCCCTGAGGCAACTTTAAAATTTAATTCTCAGATTTTCTTGAAGGCCACAAGGATCACAGAAGGGAGCTTGGGGCATCCCTGGAATAGAACTACCCACTTCCCTCCACAATCACAGCACACTTTCCCAGAGCTCAGATCCCTCTGAGCCCAAACTTTTCAGAACTATCTTTCTATCGCAGCCTTCTCTTGAATGTAGTCCCGCATTCTCCCAGACAACTGCTGCAGAGTGGCTCACAGCTCCCACTCTGTGGTCTCCAGCTGTTTGTTTGTGACATCAGGCTATATATCGGGTGCTAGGCAGGGTCTGGGTTCAGGTGGCAGATTGGTACAGAGGGCAGGGCAGTCAGTGGCTGAGTGGTTGTGGTGTTCAAGGTAGTGTGTCAATGAGAGGATTGTGTGCCAGATCAGGTAGAAGATTGCAGCATTTTATTTAAAATTAACCTCTTCCATTAAGATCAATGGAGCATCCACATGCTCTGCTCTTTCTCCATTTGTAACCATCGCAACTTAATTTTTATCTGTGACCTATGGTGTTTTTATTAGGCCTCTACAAAACAAGACAAGTGACAGAATTAAATTCTACCCTTGGGAATGGGCAAGGGGGAGGGAAGTTTGCTGCTGTAAGACTGGGAGGAAAGAAATGTGCATGTCACTTACCCCTCACATGTCCCCGATGAAGTCAAGTGAGGGGTAATTCAAGAACTTCAGAGGGAAACAGAGAGCCTTAAGTGAGCAGTTAATGGCCCAGCAAGTTTGTCAGATTCCCAACAGGATCAGTGGGGGAAAGAGAACTCTCCTGATCTGCCAGCCTGTGTGGGTCACTGAGGACCCCGGCTGAAAGGTCTGTCTTCTCTGTAAGATCCTCTCCTCACCGCAACAACAGCCACCTCCCAATTTCTGAGGCTGGATTTAATCATTCTGACAAGCCCGATAAACCTACTTTAAGCCTAAGGCCTTTTCATTTTGCCTGCTAGGACCTGCTACAGTATCAGCAGAAACCATCGCTTTCAGTGATGCTGGTGATTGAAGAGCTGCCAATCCTCCTGAGTTTGGAATGATGATATGGAGATTGTCCATTTAAAGGGGCAGATGCATCGGCAGCAATGAACATTCAATTCCATCAGCGCTTTTGAAAATAACTACAGTCAGGTTGTCTCCCTCTTTCCAAGCAGTGGACAGGGTCACTCTCACAGGCAATAAATTCAAAAGACGGGTACATTCTTAATTTATTTCTTTTTCAACCATGTGTTTGTTTATAACCATTCCAACTAATCTCAACTTATTGCTACTGATCTCGTAATTTATTTGCTTCAGCAGAAGTAATTCTAAACAACCTAATGGTTTCTTAGGACTCTGTATCTAACAACACAGGACTCTGTAACCAACAACAGTGAGCTCTGTACCTCATAACATAGTGATCTGTACCCAAGCTGTAGGGGTGTAAACCTTTTAACAATATCCAAAAACATAGGGCTCTGCATCCAATATCATTTAGCCCTAAATTCCAAACGTAGGTGTCTTAACCTCTTAATGTTGGACTGGTGTCCTATACCAACAACTTTACTAAATTTTCATAATTACCCCCAGTTATATTTTAAGATCAGAGCAGCGTTAATGTTCCATTTATTCTTCATTGCCATCATTTTTGAGTACTAACATTGATTATTAAATCATTAATGTGGCACTAAAAATAAAAGGCAATTGCAGCAGCAAGTTATTAAATATCCTGCAATCAATAAGGACAAAGCACTGGTGGCATTCACAAATGACAGACAGGGCAGGGAATCTGTACAAGATACTCAAAGATCTCTGAATATTTTAGGCACATGTTTTCCTTCTTAAACCATTGATAATCCTTAATTTATTCTTACTTCTTCTATTCTTGTGCTTTATTTAACAGACCTTTAAACATCACCTGAAGGGAAAACTTCACACACAATGCTTTTAGGAAAAATGACAGTACCACAGTCTGGGATCTTCATGTATGATAGGGTTATCCTCCAGTCATTCTCCCCTCGACATGTCAGGTTCTGAACGTCTAGAGTGGCCAGGTTATTTTCCTGCCACAACTGGATCCATGCAATGCCACAAGAGCAGAGGAATGGGTTTTCTGTTAAGATCCTGGAGGAAAGAAAATATTTTACACACACTTTAGTATCACCCAGCATTAAAGTATTATGTATATGTTTAGATTTTCTTTAGATAGTTTACAAGGTCTTTATGTAATACCAGTCAAACAATTTAGATCATATTACTAAATCAGACGTAGTTGGAGAAACTCAGCAGGTCTGGTAGCATCAGTGGAGAGAAAGCAGAATTAATGTTTTCAGTCCAGTGACACTTTGAAATGTTAACGCTGCTTTCTCTCCACAAATGTTGTCAGACCTACTAAGTTTGTTCAACAATTTCTGTATCCGATTCATATTCTCAGCATCTGCTGATGTTTGTGTTATTATAAATCAGGTTGTGATGCTAAGTCAGGGCTAAGGTAATAAATGGTAGGTGTACTACTCCATTTAATTTACCTAAATTACTATGTTTGGAAAAAAGTTTAAAATAGGAATGAAGGGTAACTGTAATAAAGTGATCACTTTCTTCTCATTGAGTTAGTTTCCCTCCAGATGTGAAAGAAACAAGAAAGTAAAAAATGAGCAAAACTAGATGTACTTTGAAAGAAAAGAATACTGAGGTGCAACAATTAAGCTGGAAAGGCCAAATTATGCAGGCAGGAGCAGTACACAGGCCCTATTCATCTCCAGTCTAAACTGCATGGTTGATGCTAATTTTTTAGCAGACAAGTGGAAGCAAAATTTTGATTGGTAAGAGGCTTCTCCAACAGGTAACCAAAGGAATGGTTACCAAAGCTCAACTAAAGACAGGGTACCAGGAGGCTGTGGCTTTGGGGAACAGGGAGTGGACAAAGGACACCTAAGGATTCTTGGTGGGTCCTCAAGGGTTAGTCCTGCGCAGACTTGGGATGAAATTCAAGAAGAACTCTGTTGATGTATAATAGAAGAAAGACATTGCTATCTTACCCAGAGCAGTTTTATTACTGCTTAAAAGCACCCGTTTGAGATTTTAACATGTGGGAAGTCAATGGACCTGATACAGGTATGTCACTGCTGCCTGTATCTGATTTTTACAAAGCAAGCAAGGTGACAATTTCAGCTGTAGGTACTAAAGTTTGCAGTACTAGTACTCAACCTCCAGGGTCATTCTTCAATCAAGATTCCTATTCTCAACTACATCTTCACTGTGAGCTTACATATTCATTCCTGCAAAAATTCTTCCAAGCCAGGTAACAACTACATTTGAATCAGCCTTATTTAAAACACACGTTGATTTATTTCAGTACCTATTTTGTTACTGTTGCATGTGAGGAACATACTCAAAAGAAATACTCTATTGATTAGTTGTGAAATTGCATAAGCAGAAATTCAAATATCTGTTTCATTAGGTTATGACCAGGTGTTACGAAGGATTCCAACTAGTCAAAAGCCATTCTAAAATCCACAATGGATGCCAAGTTAAATTCAGCTCTGGAAACTTTCACAACCCAGAACAAAAGCTGCTATTGGATTATCAGATAGGATAAGTAACAGCAAAAAAATGCTTTAATGCATTTAATAAGGAAAAAATACAATAAATGCTATAATCTAATGCCAGTAATGGACTCAACTATGGCTGCTTAGCTGATCAGAAGCAGTTCAAATGCTAATCTCTGCTTGATACGGAAACTAAGATGATAAATGCTAAAGCCCACGAGGAATATATACATTCTCAGACATCATGAAGTGAACAGTATCTACAATGTAATCAGAATAGAGGTAAAGTACATAAGGATGGAGTAAAATCTCCAGGGTGAGAATAAGCAAAATGAGATAATACTTGAATGATTGTTATAAATTACTTCAAATGCATTTGTTCTCTTGAACTAGTATGTTTTTGATTCTATGCATGCATAATTTTGTAAAATGTTATGTATAGCTTAATGTTCATTGGAATTATGTTAATGTTACATCATACGTTGAGATGTAACTGTGATCGATGCAATAAAACGATTGAAAGTGCATTTAATCAAATGTGTTTCTGTTTATTTTCACATTTATAACACAGTGTTGTACTATCAAATTAAAAAGGAGAAAGTGAGGTCTGCAGATGCTGGAGATCAGAGCTGGAAATGTGTTGCTGGAAAAGCGCAGCAGGTCAGGCAGCATCCAGGGAACAGGAGAATCGACGTTTCGGGCATAAGCCCTTCTTCAGGAATGGGGAAAGTTTGTCCAGCAGGCTAAGGCTAAGGCTAAGGCTTAGCCTGCTGGACAAACTTTCCCCATTCCTGAAGAAGGGCTTATGCCCAAAACGTCGATTCTCCTGTTCCCTGGATGCTGCCTGACCTGCTGCGCTTTTCCAGCAACACATTTCCAGTATCAAATTAAAAAGCCTACTTTTGAAACTGTACAGCTGCATAAAATGAATATCCTCATCTAGACGTAACTAATTCCATGTTTTCTCATCACAAAATAATTTCTCAAAAGTAATAAATCATTCCAAAGCTGGCTATTTTAAATATATATTGCGGCATTCTTAAAATTAACAATCACAGTAACATACAAGACAAATTAACCAATTAGAAAATAATGGTATAGAACTTGTAAGAAATTTAAGAATATATTACTGAATCAAAAATCAACAGTCTAATGTCACTGACCAATTTGCTTCAATATTCTCTGGGGAAATGGTCAAATTATATTTCCATTAAGAAAGGAAACCTGGATTAATGAGGTGTTGGTTGTATTTATAATATCCATAACATTATTTACCACTTACTCTCAAGGGTAATTTTGCTTTCTGTTCTAATCTGACCAGAGAGTTATGGGTCTCCAAAGCTGGCATTTCTGATTAAAGTACAGAAAGCTACTACAGAGTAGAACAAATAAAAAGTTTGATTATAAAGCCTATAACTAATACATAAATCAAAAATTAAATTACTGCACAAGTGCCTAGTGAGTTTGCATGGTAAACAGAGGTATTATCAAACTAATACTTATTAGTTCATATAATTATCTGTCTGCTGCTCAGATTGAAGCATTAACCTCTTCAGAACAGATCAATAGTCTTATTAAATATTGGACAGAAGTAATTTCAAATGAACGTGTTACACTTCCTCAAGGCAGCATCTCAATTTTTAGGTTATTGCCACTAAATCGGTAAATATACTTTTATTTCAATTTAGTAAATAATTCCATGTTGTCAATGTGTTAATATTTTGGTACATTTGAAACCTTTACATTAATTATATTATAAATGTTTTTGAAAGGCCACTTACAAATGTGTCAGTTCCAAATATCGAAAAGGCTTCCAGGACAAGCTTGAAAATCTGTTATTGGCAAGGTTGCTGAAATAGAAATTGAACTAAGTTGTTAAACTTAGTTATAACATTTAGGGATGCTGAACTTATGTTATCAAACTAATATTTGACATGGTCACATGATATTTTGTCAACTATTTAAATTAGCATCAATACGTTTTATTTCAAGAGTTCACATAACATAGAATGATAGAATCATAAAATTCACAGCTGAATAGGCGGCCATTCATCCCATTGTGTCTGCATTAGCAAGGAGCTATCCAGCCTCACCACTCTTTACAACACTCAGCTAGAAATGTGGAAGACAAATGTTATGTTTGCCTTTATTGCAAGAGGATTCAAGTACAGGAGCAGGACTGTCTTAAAGCAGCTGCCCTCGGTATTGATAACACTATATGTGGAGTATTCCGAAATGTTTTGATCTCCTTATCTGAGGAAGGACATTCTGGCTTTGAAGAAATGCAATGAAGGTTCACCAGACTGATTCTTGGGATGGCAGGGCTCCACAGAGGCCTGTATCCCATCACCAAGTCACCCTTTATTTACATGTGCATAGTCCCTGTGTTTGACGAATGAATGTTATGTATGTCCAGCCACTTTAAGTGGGTGTCCACAATGAACAAAAACATTGAGCCCATAAAAGGACCTGCATTGTTGACATGAACCAAGTTCAGGGTTTACCCAGCCATTCACACAAATGTGAGGGAGCTGCTGATGGTCATTTTTGTCCTTGCTGGAAGTCTGGGCACTGTCCCACCAGACGCAACTTCTCGCCAACATCTTCATTTTGGAACCCCCTGGATAATCCTGCTGGAGTTCTGCCAGTATCTGGCAACGACCTTTACTTGGGAAAATCACTCTTGCTCCTCCCAGTATGCCACCCTGTACTGTGATCTGGCCTCTCTGGGCCCAAAAATGTTTCAGTTCTGGTTGTTTCCCTCATCACCACCAGTTGTTTCAGTTTTGCCAGGCCTGGATCTTTCTTTGGCTAAAGTCTGATATTGTTAGCTGTGGCTGGAAGTGTGTCCAGGAAATTTAACCCATTATGGACTCTCCCAGTGGTGGTACCATTGGCAGTGTATCTGCCAGTGGGAAGTACTCAATACATCTGAATTTGTAACTTTGTATCCCAGATGGTGTTCCAACTTGTAATTATACACATTTTGTATGAGAGCCCACCGCTGAATTCATCCTGAAGCTATGGGCAACACTGCCTTGTCTTTCAGTAAATCTAGCAGGTATTTGTGTTCTGTTATTATTTTAAATTTATGTCCCTAAACGTATTGGTGGACTTTCCAGGGTGTGCACTTTCCTGGATACCGGTGTAAAATTCCCTTACTCAATTTAGATCAAGTGGAACTCTTTTTCTGTCTTGAGTCCGCATACCGGCAACAACTGCATTGGTTTGCTGGCCCAGATAATGAGAAACAAAATGTTTTTTGGGATCTTGCTGCAGATTGACCTCGAGTTCCTCTGCTCAAGATTGTCCTGAGTGAAGCTATGCAATTGCCTTCATTCGTGGTGTTCCCCAAGTTCAGTTGGACTGGAGAGGGTGGCCATTCCATCGGAATACTCTACAGCTCACATGCTGCACTTGCCACATTTTCCAATGATAAAGCCAGTGGTAGTGCTTCTTTTAAGTCCTGTTGGGCTTCAGCTAGTAGGCGCTTTTGCTTGGTTACATCATTTATCCCATATACTAAATGGTTTCTCAACATCTCTTTAAGGATTAAATCAAAATCTCATGCCTCTGACAGTCATCTTAACCTCATCAAAAATCCCAGTGCAGATTCCCCTGGTTCTCAAATTGCTGAGTAAAACCAATAGCATCTCAGAATTAGAGGAGGCTTGGGTTTATAATATTCTAAAACTAAATTCATCAACTCTTAAAAGGTTTTAGTATCTGGGGAAAGTTAGGCTGCTAATAAGCAAAAGAAGCTGCAGGTCCACTCATTGCTTTCCATCTGCCTCAATGTCATTTGCCCAAAAAAAACCATTCTTTCCACATACTGGGCCCCGTATTCAATGGCAGGATTGAATGAGTCAAGCTTTCCAAATAACCGCATGAAGCCAGAAATGTTTGTCCTCAACGCAAAGACAACTGTTGCGAGTGAATTTCTTAGCAGCATGCTTTTCCCTGGTTCCCAGTGAAATAACACCACAGAGGCTGGTATTCGTCATCAAATCGCTCTTTATTTACATATTGAGCATCTTTGACACTGATCCAGCTCACTCAGAGCTATCTCTCAGAATGAACAGGGTATGTTACACTTCTGCTATTATCTGTCAGCCAGGGCTCCCTGATTGGGCCAGATTAATAGCTCCAACCAGAGAACTCATATTCTTTGAGGTTCACCTGGCTGACCTCGTTACAATCACTACAAGGGGTATTGCATATGTCAGTTCAATAGCCAAGAGACTGAGCCTCTAGATTGCCTGCTTTGCTCAATTCAGAAACAATGTTATTGAACTGGACTCGGGGGCCTTGTTGGGCCAATGGATTAGACCAGAAGCAGCACCAAGGAACTCATAATTTCTGACCCTGCACCTGGGTAGAGGAGGTTGAAAGGAAGAGAAGGGTTCTTTCTCCACAGAATTAGGTAGTCAAGATATCATCATGGGTGGTTTCTGTACCATCACTGACCACCAAGCAACAACGTGAATCTCATCTAACAAGGGGAACCTTACCAGACAGTGAAGGAATAGCAAGGAACAGACAGAATGAAAATATAGCGACACTTCATTTCACACTCAGCCATCTGCTCAAATACCAACATTATCTTTGAGGATAAATTACATGCAGGGTTTCAATCTGATGAAATGCCTGACACAAACAGTCTACAGTCAGGACAAGGGCCAAGAATAGTGCAGTTTTCAGCTTCACAGAGAACAAGGTTGCACATGGATTCTGCTGCAGAGTGCTTAGATCAACATATGAATGCAGCAGTCGACAGAATAATTCTGATGCATATGCAGTTTGTTGGGAAGTCTGTCAGAAAGCTTGCTGTCAATGTCAAGGGCATGGAGGAGTTCAGTACCAAATTGTGACAGGATTTTACACAGAATTTGGAGGCTATTGTTTCCAGAGCTCAAAAATGTGTTGCTGGAAAAGCGCAGCAGGTCAGGCAGCATCCAAGGAGCAGGAGAATCGACGTTTCGGGCATAAGCCCTTCTCCAGCATCTGCAGTCCTCACTTTTTCCCTTTTGGCTATTGTTTCCAGCATACAAGTAGTGACCAGATTCACTTGCAAAAAATATCTTTCATTAAAGCACAAGCAGAAGCCAACCAATAGCAATGTGCTGTAATTGAAGATCCGAAGTACTATCATACAAGTTCTGCCTACTATCATGGAAACTGGGGACAATTAGGCATCACAGATGGGTGTTATAGTGCACTGAGCTTTGCAGGATGTGATCAAGCATGCTATTAAGATTGCTGACGTATCACACTGGAGGGATGCCTGTGGTTCCCTGGACCATAAATGTGCTGTCCTCATTCAAGAAGACTACTCCATGTTGCTTTACCAGTACCTTGCTTTTGGCCTGTCAGCCAGATAACCCAGACTGCTGAGAATCATACCGAGATTCTACAGTTCAAACACAAGCCTTCTAGGAGCTACAGCTGTTCGTGGCTGTCCTTTAAGGCTATCTGCAGTCTCCACATTAAAAGTTAGCAAACTTTCACCAGTCATGTTATAGCCACTGAAGTGGAATTTCAATAGCAACACCAGGATATGATACATGGAAGTCAGATAGTCAGAGACTGCACACGGGTGATTAGTTGAGTTTCATATGCAATATGGCATGATGTTCTGGGCGCAGTGGTTAGCACTGCTGCCTCACAGCGCCTGAGACCCGGGTTCAATTCCCGCCTCAGGCAACTGACTGTGTGGAGTTTGCATGTTCTCCCCGTGTCTGCATGGGTTTCCTCCGGGTGCTCCGGTTTCCTCCCACAGTCCAAAGATGTGCAGGTTAGGTGAATTAGCCATGCTAAATTGCCCGTAGTGTTAGGTAAGGGGTAAATATAGGGGTATGGGTGGGTTGCGCTTCGGCGGGTCGGTGTGGACTTGTTGGGCCCAAGGGCCAGTTTCCACACTGTAATGTAATCTAATATATTTGGTTTGGAATGTTCCCAACGTTCTCATCGTGTCAGCTTTTATTTTTTCCCTTGTGAACAAATGGACATTGCAATGGTTAGTGACACGAGGAAAAGTAGACATGGGTCAGTTGGTGGAAGGGAGATTGCAGTAGTGTTTACTGGTATCATACTCAGATGCATTGTTCACATAGGCAACCTGGACAGTAAGGGGTCAGATTTCCTCCTCACTTTGTCTTCTTCCTCTTCCTATTGCAATTGCTTGCTGTTCTGCATGTAACTGGTGGTGAGGGCTGCCCCCTCAAGACAGCTTTCACAGCTTTCAGTAGACTACTGTAACACATGGTCTGAAAAGTTTATCACTTGATTACATGCAATAAGCACCACACAGTAAGATACTAGGCAGACTTGGTGAGAGTAAAATAGGAACCTCATGAGAAATTGACCTAAGGCTGATTGCTCCTAAAATTCTTGTAGTACCACTTAGTCTATTCCTATAACTTGCAAATAGTTGCAGAGATGCAATAAACTACATTTTGTTTATTCTACAAAACTCATTAGCTCCGAAAGTGGGTCCCTTCACACCTACTGGACCACATAAACCCTTCAAGAATGCACACACTTAAAACAGCAGAACAGGCAACATGATGGTCAGTATGGGATTTGAAGATGTGAACAGAGAACAGGGGAAGTCACAAGCCCAGTCATTTAAAACAGGTAAGCATTCGGCAATTTAAAGAAGTGAGCATTCTAGTCTAATACTGAAATTTTTGAGGTGACTCCATTTCAGTTGCAAAAGGCAGGAGGTCATCTTTTTCTGCAGCGAAAGCATCAGAATTCTCTATTAAAGTCACAAAAAGCAGGAAAATCCTGGAGAACAGCAGTAAAGTGCTGGAGAACTGTCATTATAGCAAAATAAAAATATTTAAGTAAGATAAGATATCTAATCACATTAGGAAGCCATAACACTAGAAACAGTATTGTTAGGAAAATTTAATTTCAAAGACGGCCCAGAAAGAATACAACATTGGACGCTCTGGAGAAAACAATTACTGAGATATAGAATGGCTTCTAAGGTAGATGCTAAATCAGAAGCTGAACAAGTAAGTACACTTTTGGATACAATTAAGAGTATAACAGATGTTAACATTGCTCACCAAAGGGATAATAGATGCACAATACACATTTAAAGACATACGGGTATTTCTCCTGTAATGTCATAATTGTGTTCCAGTGATACCTCGCTTAATAGAAGATCACTTAATAGAAATAAGGAGGCCTATGGGAAAAGTGGGGTTAGGGGCAGACCAGCAAAAAATATCACTCACGATCACTCAAAAATCACCCAAAAGTCTAACACAAAGTATAGCACAGCCTGAATGAAGGCTGAAATCATATTTATTAACAAAACAAAAGTAAATTTAACACAATGCATTTTTTTTTAAATGTAAGAAAGCTGCTCTCTGTGCAGCCCCTCTCACAGAAAGTTGCTGATATCGGCACATGCACAGGACAGCATGAAAACTGGAGTTCACATCATGCACATACAGAACGGCACAGATACTTCAGCGCTGACATCGCGCATGCGCAGGGTGGCATGAAGACCGATGCCAACATTGCACATGCATGGACACTGGCGCATGCGCAGAATGGCACGGGGATTCCAGCATGCACATTCGCACATGTGCAGAATGAGGCGCACAAACTAATCCCCACTGGAATCACGTTATTGCCAACAGAGTTAAGCGTTCTCCAAGATACCGTTCCTTAATTCTTCAGTGACGATATAGCCAAATCTCAGAACTATCTGTACTGAAAGCCTTTGTCAATTACTTCAAGCTCAGAACTAACAAAATTGTTGAAAGGATAAGTTGAAACAGAAGAATACAGCATCTAGAGGAATCTACAGAAATCCATAGATGACCTTATTAATGGTCTCTACAGGCGTGGCGAGATGTAACAATAGTGAATTAATATCATACTTCATTAGATTGATTGCAATAGGCATTACTGACAAGTCTTTCTCAGATTTATTGCAGTCCAAAGAAGACCTGATTCTAGAGAAAACCATTTAGATGGTGAGCGGAGCAGAGGTCCAGTAATAACACAGATCAGTCCTACGGGGAGGAGCACAGGATGTCTTTGGAATTCATTCAATTCCTAAGATGCAGTGATTAATCAATGCCGTGGGTAGGGCAGACACTAGACATTAGAAGTACTTGTTAATTGCTGTGGAGAAAAGAAACCTCATAAGCAGGATCAATGCGGCTTAATGAAATAAAGAAAGTTCTGATTCCGAGTACTAACAGACTTTGAGAAGAAAGACAAGTGATGAGGCAGTGCTGACACTGCATCTCACTCGAAGCAACTGGAGAATCTGGAATTTAATTGGGGCAGATTGCAGCACAGCACAGTTAACAACTAGTCATAGCAAGTTCAAGTCACACACTTAGCACCAAGATGACTAGGAAGATTCAAGTTCAAGTGAAATACCTTCCAAAGAAGAATCCTGAACAGCCATTAGTATCGCATCAAGCAAGAGGAAATCTTCAGGTAATAAATTTGAAGAGGTAAACAAATTAAGATTCACCAGTAATTCATTCACTGAGAAAGAACAAGAAAGTCCAAACCAATCAACAAGTTGAAGTAATACGTTTTTAATTTCAGCACATATCTACATGCAGATTGAGAATAAAACCCATCGATGCAAAATGAAGATGCAATACACCCAATTTCAAGAAGACAGAATTAAGATGTCAATATTTAAAGATTTATGATACTGCAAAGAAAAAAGTACTTGCTCAAGAAGAGATAACATCCTTCTCAACAGAAATACAACAGATGAAAAGTCCTCCAGTTCAGAAGAGAACATAGGACCACAGGATGACAGCTTAAAGCAACTAGATTAGGTTCCCTACAGTATGGAAACAGGCGCTTCATCCCAACAAGTCCACACCAACCCTCCAAACAGTAACCCACCCAGACCCATTCCCCTACTCTATATTTATCACTGACTAATGCACTGAACACTATGGGCAATTTAGCATGGCCAATTCACCTGACCAGCACATTTTTGGATTGTGAGAGGAAACCAGAGTACCCAAACAGACATAGGGAGAATATGCAAACTCCACACAGACAGTCACCCAATGTAGGAATCAAACCCAGGTCCTTGTCACTGTGAGGCAGCAGTATTACCCACTGAACCACCATGCACCCCAACTGCTTTCAGCCCAACAAACTATCAATTTTCTAAGTCCAAAGAGAACATATTCAGGGAGGATAGTTAAGCATCCAGTTAACCTGAATTTTCCAATCAACGGTTTGGTGTGGTAGATGGGTCAGTGGTAAATTAAACTATATAAACAAATGTATAACAATAATTACAGAAAAATGCTTGGGGAGTTTCAAAATATGGGTCTGAAAGGGTTACTACTTGATTAAATATAATAAGTACCACCCACTGTGACGGTGTCAGGTGGACTTTGCGGTTAAGCAAAACAGGAATCTCATGGGAGATGAATCTAAGACTAGGTCTTCCCAACAATATAGTATTAATATCGAGTTTATTCTTATAATCCATAAATGATTGTAGGTATACAATAAACTGCACCTTGATAACTGCAAAAGACCCTTCCTGTTAAACAGAAGGTAGTTACTCTTGCATACATTAGGACTTCAGAAAACCCCAAAGAACTCACACATTTTAAAAATACAAATAACAGCACACATAATAAAATGTGACACCTACTCTGATGATTTCTGCAGAATTCCTACAAAGCAATTCCAGGAATGGAAATAGTATTTCAGTACACCACTGGTATGCTGTATCACAGCACCACAGCTATTACTGTTTGAATGTAGTGCATGTGAGCTTGGGTTGTGCATCTAAGTCATCAACTATGCCATAATTAGGAAGCCCTTATCACTCAACAATCACTCTTTCGTTTGTTTTGATGGCTCAAATATACCTAGGACAGGGAGCAATACTAAGGTACTAAATATTGATTTGCATGATTCGTTGCATATGGTCACACATTTGTTAGACATTACGAGAGTCACTTTTTTATGTTCATCCACAAGATGAGGACATCACTGACTCAGCAGTATATATAGACCTCCTAATTTCCCAGAGGGCCATTACAAGTCAACCACATTGCTGTGGATCTGGTGTCACATGTAGGCCAGACCAGGTAAGGGTAGCAGTTTCCTTCCCTAAAGGACATTAGTAAACTAGATGGTTTTTTTATGACAACTGACAATGATTTCATAGTCATCCATAGATTCTTTAATTCCAGATTTTTTTTATTGGCATCAAATTCCAACATCTGCCACGACGAGACCTGAATCCAGATCCCAAGAACATTATCCTGGGTTTCTGGATTAATAATCTGGATAGTTTTAATAGTCATTTATAATAAAAAGAGGGTACAATTAACATGCTGCACTTGTAAAGTAATGATACCCTGCACCATTGGGAAGCCTACAATTCTAGCAAAGCCACGGGTCCTTATATGTTCCATACTTTATTCAAAGCTCTGAATCATAAAACTACAGTTGCAGATAATGTTTCAGATTAATTAATTGGAAGAAGGGGGTTCTATTAAAAGGAAGTCTTAAGAAATCAAAAGAAACAAGAGACCAGAGGTTCAGGGTAGTGCACAGCCATCAAAATGTGACAGGAAGTGGCAAAAAATATAAGCAGAAGAGTCTTATTGATCATGTGATGAAGTTGAAACTCCCCCCTGCACAGCACAAGCAGGCAAATCTCATCAATGTATACACCCCTGCCATAACCAACCCTGATGAAGCTAAGAATAATTTTATGGTGGCCTCTCTCCTTGATTGGTAAACTCAGACAAGTTAGTCATTCTTCACAACTTCAACATGAGAGATCACCAGCCATAAGAAGGGGGTCACAGGAAAAGATAGGATTAGCCACAAGGCAACAGCAATGATACCTCTTGCAGAAATACATCTCTCTGACTCTATTGTGTGGGAATGAGCAGGTAATTACCAGCACAGTTTTCCACTTCCCTAATTACAACAAAGCATCTTGGATACATCCCCTCTGTAGACATTAGCACCTAATCAATTATGTTATTACTTGGCAAAGGGAGAGGCAGAATGTACATGTAACAAAAGCCATGTGTGGCACTGACAGTGACCATTATGTTATCATTTCAATTTAAATATAAATTTCTATTCCCTAGAAACCCACAGGAAATGAAGGCCCAGAAACATCTCAAATTCTCTCGCTCAGATAAGGAGCTATGAGATATCCTCTCTCCGAGAAACATAAGAGTCATCTGTGTATAGTGAAAATGAACACTCACTGCATTGAGAATGACTGAATGATCTTCAAGAATATATTGCACTCCAGTGCTCTAGATGTCCTTATGTCTATCTTTCATGAGCATCAAGATTGTTATGGAATAAATAACAAAGAATCCACAAATTATTTGAGGATGCTCAGGCTTCACTTGGAGTTTTAATATCAACTTTGAGTTCTGATGATGAGTCATTGGACTCAAAATTTTAATTCTGCTTTCTTCCCACAGATGCTGCCAGACTTGCTGAGGTTTACAAGCAATTTAGGTTTTTATTTCAGATCTCTGGCATCCACGGTTCTTTATTTGTCGTATTTGTCTAACTGGTGTTGGAAATCCTGAATGGAAGATCTGGGCCTGTATTCATAGCTTGTGAGAGTAATGATCCACATGGATAGTACAACCTGCAATGTGGTGCTATGATGTAGCCTATAAGTGCAATGTTACAGATTGATTGACAGTGAAGGACTCTGTGACAAATGTTATAACCTCGCCATACATTGCTTACCTTGTCTCATATTAGGCTCACTCCAGCAACTACTGAAACTATATGTAGGAAATAATTCATTTCAGAGGCATTATTAATACTGAAAATATTAAAATTGTAGCATAATTACTAGAATATTATCACACTATGAAGTGTAATAAAATTGTTTCAAATGCATGCATCTGAGTAGTTTAAAAAATCTAGGAAAACTGGTTTAATGCCCATGACAGTAATTCTGCAGTTGATTTATAGAAAAAGGGGTCTGAACTAACAGATTGTAGGATTATTCACCATCAGCCAATGATTTTCTCCTTCAGTAAAGTGGTACAGGTACAGAGCTGTATTCACTTTTATAAAGGTCTCCTTTTAGTGTTTGTGCCCTTAGAATAGGTTTTCAAATCAATAAGCCAGCTAACTAAATTTTGGATGTTCTAATTGTATTGGTACAATGCTTTTGAATGTTATGCTTAAAGACCTATACCAAAAATAATGTTGGTGCGAGAAAGAAAATGTAAAACTGTTAGAAATGCAGAACAAGTGACCCAGCATCAAAACGGCAATGATGGATTCATGTTTATTCTGAAGGAGGAGGTGAATGCACATCTTATCAACCTGCCCTGGTCAAATTGAAAATACCCATTTAAAAGGACTGAACCATACAAACAAATACATTTCAAATGTATTAACCACTGTCAAAAAAGAGGCAGGTGCCATGAATTTCAAGTGGGCATTCTCTTGATTGTCTGTCACAGTTGATTCATGGAAGCACTAGTAAAGAGATGCAAAGGGCATGAAGTCTGAGGACCAGCTTCACAGATACCACTCTGCACCTTGACACCCTTAATGGCATTGATCCAAGTTGAAAGTACTGGTATGTGACAACAGGTTCAGAACTAGATAATGATCATTTATCAAATATCTTACCACAGTCAAGAAGAATGACCACTTGGGGATAGTACAATGGCATAATCAGCTATTTTAGAACTTGGGTCTATGGAAAAATTAATGGTCTCATGGAGGATAGAGGGAGCTCAACATTTGGCAGAGAAAAAATTGTCAAGGGAAAAAAAGACAATCATGACTCACATGTATTGAAGCCGAGGGTTATTAAGGAATCCTTGTCGTGAAATAAATGTCAATCCACAATTAACCAATGTTCTAGAAAATGAAGAAGATTTCAATAAATGATTTTTTTCATGAATAGCTTTCAAGTATCTAGGAAATACAATGATTTAAATTGTTGGAAATACTCACAGATTTCTCAGTCCAGTATAAGGTTCCATGTCGCGTTCATTGATACCTGACAGATTGGGTTGATTCGCAATGTAGCTGTTGAATAAGAAAATTTAATGTTAGCAATTACCCAAATTATTTTAATGGAGGGCTTTATCAGTTGATCGTAGCTTGATTTTTTTTTGCTCAGTCACTAGTTCAATTTTAGTCTAAACAGTTTAAAGAGAAAACATTCATAAGAGACAGTTTTAAAAGTGAAAGGAAGTAAAATACAAATATAAACTGTTTTTCAGGAAATATTTAACGTAACCAAATGCACAGTGTAATTTTATTATAATACAACAGAGAGCTAGCAACAAAAACTATTTTAATAGCTTCAGCTGAGAATCTTCGATTGGTTCAGCTTGTCCTTGGGCCAAACAGTACAGTGGAAATGAATTATGATTTTCTGATTTCCACCTCTGTTTTCTACTTCACTGACAGAAGATATAACTTGGGAATAAGGCTATTGATATCAGGTTATGAAGCAAAAATAAAGTAAGTATTTCTTTTATGTTGTGTCTCAGGACTGAAATTGGTGCTATTTCCACAGCCGTTTTCCAAAAACAAACCTTGCGCAAAGAAGCCACCTGGAAATCTCAAATTCCAATGAGTGCTCAAATATTCTAATGCTGAAATATAGCAGGAAGTTTTCCCAAAATACATGCAGTCACGAAAATCCAATAACACTCTTCAAACATCCAGTATCCAAATTTAATCACAGTTCCAGCTTTATTTGCAATCAAGGATAGGTCAAATTTCTCAATAAAATAAAGAACTGCAGATGCCGGAGAACTGAAGCAAAAACAAAAATTGCTGGCGAAACTCTGCAAGGTATTTTTCCCTCAATCCTAAAAGAAACATACTAGTGACTCCATTAGTAGCAAAACAAATTCCAAGCATTATACATGTCTCTAGACTCTTGATTCCAGATTTATTTAACTGCATTCAAATTCCACCATCTGCCATGGCAGCACTCAATCCAAGGTCCCCAGATCAATACTAGGATCTCAGATTAATAGTCTAGTGATAATACCATTAGACCATTGCCTTCCCTGACTCCAAACCAACCGTAATGTGGTTAATTCTTAACTACTTTCTGGAGTGAGTTGGTAAGTGACTTAATTGTATCAAACTGTTACAAGAAACGATAAGAATAAAGTCTGTGGACTAGCTGGCATCAATCTAAGGAGACAATAAATAAAGGTGTACACAGCCCAGTCAAAGCAATATATTTCTTCTCACTAGTATTTGAGGATATGTTTATAATTGGGACAGTTGTCCAACAACTTAGTCAAACAACAGTCTGACATAGTTACCACAGAATCACACCATTCACCCCATCTGAGATTTCTCTATCACCATTCTAGGTATGTCCTGCCTAATCAGCAGAACAAACCTACCAGAAGTGGCATCACAACGATATACAATTGGGAAGGAGTTGTTCTGGGGGGTCTTTGACACTGAATCTAAATCCCACAATGTGTCTAGGCATCAGATCAAACATGAGCAAGGAAACCTCCATCTAATACCTACTCATTGCAACTCCTCCCCTAGAACTAACCTGATATCAATAGCCCTATTCCCAAGTTATAACTTCTCTCAGTGAAGTAGAAAACAGAGGTGGAAATCAGAAAATCATAATTCATTTCCACTGTACTGTTTGGCCCAAGGACAAGCTGAACCAATCAAAGATTCTCAGCTGAAGCTATTAAAATAGTTTTTGTTGCTAGCTCTCTGTCGTAAAAAAAAGCATTGCACAGCAAAGGAAAATTAGAGGGAACATTGCTCTGCATCACTTGAATTCCTACATATTTCAATTCTGTTCATGCTTCCACTTATGTGAATTTCTGCAGCATTTGTGCATATATGTGAATTAGATTTTATGTTATCCAGAAGTAACAACAAATGCCCAAGCAAGACTAATCGTAATTTCTGAAATAATAACAAAGAGACATGTATAATGCTTGGAATTTGTTTTGCTACTAATGGAGTCACTAGTATGTTTCTTTTAGGATTCAGGGAAAAATACCTTGTAGAGTTTCGCCATCAATTTTTGTTTTTGCTTCAGTTCTCCGGCATCTGCAGTTCTTTATTTTATTGAGAAATTTGACCTATCCTTGATTGCAAATAAAGCTGGAACTGTGATTAAATTTGGATACTGGATGTTTGAAGAGTATTATTGGATTTTGGTGACTGCATGTATTTTGGGAAAACTTCCTGCTATATTTCAACATTAGAATATTTGAAATGGTATCTGTACAAGTTGAACAATACTTGAATGAAGTATAGAGTTAGTAAGGCCAGAGAACATCCTAGGTGTTGGCGATTCAAATGCCTATCACCAAGAGTGGCTCAGTAGGACAACTACTGATTGCATGACTAAGTCCTGAATGAGAAATGTGCCTGACTGGAATTGTGGCAGATTCTGGAAGAATCTACATGAGAGACTAAACTTTTATGACTTTGTCATTCTTAATTCACCTGTTGCAAATATATGTTTATGTCAGTTTCGCTACAAATGACTAATGAACAGTTTTTGCAAATAGCAAGTCCTGTCTTCATACTGAGCATACCATCCATTGTACTAGGTGGCAATCCCACCATTCTAATGGAATAGATTCAGAAATTGGGTACCCATGAGACACTGCAAGCTACCAGCAGCAATAGAAGTGTAGTCCATCACAACTGATAATCTCATGTTCTGACATCCCCCTCATTCAGCACTTTCATCAAGTCAGGAGATCAACCATGATTTTTTTTTATTCATTTATGGGATGAGGGCATCACTGGCTAGGCCAGCATTTATTGTCCATCCATAATTGCCCAGAGGGCAGTTAAGAGTGAGTCTGTGGACATTGCTATGGGTCTGGAGTCACATATAGGCCAGGCCAGAAAAGAATGATAGTTTTCTTCCCTAAAGGACATTAGTGAAACCAGATGGGTTTTTCCAACAAACAGCAATGGTTTCATTGTCATCACTAGACACTTAATTAGCAGTGCTTGAGAACAAACCAGGAGTGGCACCAACCAAATATAAAGATGAGGTGAAGAGAACGTCTACAACACAGGTCTAGTAAAATTCTTAATGATTTAAGTAAGATACTATAAGATTATGCTAAGTGACTCCACCACCAGTGAATGGATCACAGTGAAGCTCTGCAGGTTGTTTACATTCAGTCATGAGTGGTGGTGGACGATTCAGCAACTAACAGTCGCAGAGAAGAAAACTGTGTTACTGGAAGGGCTCAAAATCGATTAGGATTGACTGATTGCTGATACTTAAAGTTGATAAGATACCAGGAATGGATGACAGGTGTCAGAGGACACTGAAGGAAGTGAGAGTGAATATTGTTAAGGCACTGACTGTAATCTTTCAATCTTCCCTAGGCTCAGTGGGACTCTAGTTGGACTGGAGAACTACAAATGTTATAACCAAAAATGGTTACAAGGATAAGCCCAGTCAGGTTAACTTCAGTGATGGGGAAACTTGTAGAAATAATTATTTGGGATAGAATTAGTAGTCACAATGAAAAAGGTGGGTTGATTCGGAGAGTCAACATAGATTTCAAAAGGGGAAATAATTTGCAACTGATTTGCTGGAGAGTTCTTTTTGAAATAGCATAGAAAGGGCCATTGAGGATAATGCTGTTGATGGGATGTATATGGACTTTTAAAGAGCATTTGATGCAGCGCCATACAACAGACTTGTGAGAAAGAATAAAAAGATCAGTAGCAATGTGGCTACAAAATTAGGTGAGTGATAGGAAATAGACAATAGTCAATGGATATTTTTCAAGGTGGAGGAAGATTTATAGCCGTGTTCCCCAGAGACTTGGTATTGGGACTATCACTTTTTTTCCTGAGTGAAATAAGTATTGGTGCAAGGGACAATTTCAAAGTTTGTCAATGACATGAAAATCAGATGCATTGTAAATAATTCTAATTAATCTGTTCAGACATTTTATGACACAACCAGACCAGTTGAGACTTGAATCCAGACATCTTGGCCCAAAGATAGGGACACTACCATTGCTGCACAAGAGCACCATTGAAAGTAATGTAAACTATGAGGAGGACAAATAACTAAAACAAAAAGGGTGTAGGCAAGTTGATGGAGTGGACAAATAGCTGGCAGATGAATTCAATGTGGAGAAGTGTGAAGTGATGCATTTTTGTAAAAAGAACATAGACAGCTAACCTAAAATAAGGGTCAAAATTCTTAAGGGCAGAGGCACCTGGGTACATGTGCGCATTACTGAAAGTGGCAGAACAGGTAGAAAGAACAGTTAATAAAGATTACAGTATCCAGAGCTTTGATAATTGGGGCATAGTGTACAAGAGAAAAGAGGGTAGACTGAGCTTATACAAGACACTTGTAAGAGCTCGAGTATTCTGTATAGTTCTGGGTGCCATATTATCAGAAGAATGCGAATATATTGGCGAGAATGCAGAAAAACAGTTTCAGGGAACTTCAGAAACGAAGATAGATTGCATCGTTGGAACTGTTCTCCTTGCAGAGGAGAAGGCTAACTGGGGGTCTGATAGAAATTTTAAAAATCATGACAGGGCTAAATAAAATAAATAGGGAGAAACTATTCCTGCTGGTAAAATGGTCAAGAACAAGAAGGCACAGATTTCATGCGAGTATCAAATTTAAAGTGAGAATAAAGTATTTCACACAAAAAGTGTTCTGGATCTGAAAAACACTGCCTGGAAGTATGATGGAGGAACTTTGAATTGAGGTATTCAAGAGAGCATTAGAGGATTACTTAAATAGAAACAATATGCAAGAGCATGAGGGAAGAGCCAGAGAATATCACTATGCCATAATGCCGGTGCAGGCATGGTGAGCCAAATGGCCTTTCTCTATGCCGTAACACTTCTGTGATTCTGTGATTCTACAAAGGGGTGCGCAAGCTTCATTAACATTCCTATCATCAGTCGTAGCAGGACATAGCATTAATACAAGTGACAAGGTGAAAGGGTTAGAACCATCTTCAGTCTTAATTGCAGAGTGGATTATCCATCTTGGCCAACTTCTAAGACACCATGATCATGTACAAAGAAAGATGGTTGTGGTTGTTGGAGGTCAATTAACTCAGCCACATGACATCTTCCTCATGGTGGTGTGCAAGGCTTAGCCATTTTCAGGTATTTCATCAGAAACAAATAATGGGTCAAACAAGGTAGTAATATTGCAGCAACTTTCTCTGTTTTCATCACAACCATATCGTACCTCACCTCCAGCAAGTTACAAATCAGTATGGAAATAATCTGCAGAACAGATGAGAAACTTCAACCAATGCCAGGAATGGTTTTCAACATGAACTCAGCTGGTTGGTATTTGCCAGTTATACAGCAGAATTTATTGCTGAAGAACATCCACTGTTTCTATTTTATGAAAGAAGCGATGGTCTGTATAGAGGAAATAGCAGTTTTAAGGGTGCGTTTGAACACCCTGAACAGCCACACCCACTCCCAACCTGTGTCACTGAAAACACAGGAAAACAAAGACAACTCTGGAAAAGTCAGAGTTAAATTAGAATCTCCAATTTACTTTGTGCTATGCTATTTCATATCCACTGGTAGTCATCTGTGATTTAGTAACCAGGACCGAAATCATGAATCAGAGAAACCTCCCTTTATGCACCTTCAGGATAGATTTTCCCAGTCTGAAAAATTATTTATTGATTGATTGTTATAAAAAAATCAAACAGGACGTCAGGTGTCACAGGTGGGTAGCCCATTGTTATAGGAATTGGTTTTAAATATATCCTAGACTGACACAAAAAGTTATCTTCCTCTACAAGCATTGAAGTTTCCACATGCTTTGTTTACAATTGGTACTTTCAAACTAAAAGAGACATGACAGGTCTTCTCAGCAGAGTTCTCCCAGACGGTCACCTTCACTTCAGTGGAAATTAGCAGAAGCACCCTAACTAGACTAGAGAATCCCTAAAGAAACTGCCAGGAATAGCAAACTTTACTTAATGAAGCAAAGTAGACAAGCAATTCACTCTACTGCTGGGTAGAATGTGTTACTTGGAGATTGTTAATTAAGGAACATTGTTGGTCACAATAGAGAGTCTGTGCATTACTTCAAAACGCTTATTACAGATTCTAGATCGTACTCTTACAAGGTGTCTAACCTTCTGGTGTTAACATTCCTCGCTTAGTTCACCATTATTCATAATGTGGAGGTGCTGGTGCTGGACTAGGGTGGACAAAGTTAAAAATCACATGATACCTGGTTATAATCCAACAGGTTTGTTTGAAAGTACAAGCTTTTGCAGCACTGCTCCTTCATCATTCATATTCACATTATTCATAAATATTCACAGAAGGTCAAATGACTTCATTTTGTTTGCAGCCAATTCATGATTTTATCATAAGGGGAGGTTCCATCTTGTACTATAAAATTTACTGATTAAGTTAAACTGTGTGATCATGTGACAAGGATCAGCTAGATTGAAAGGGTTAAAAAGGATTCAGACAATTTGAACGTCTGATTTAATCTAGATGAATAAAAAGCAGATAATGCACACCGAAAAGGAAACATGAACTATGTTCATAAAGTAATATTGCTTTGAAAATACACTCTGAAATGATCATGTATAAGCATTTTGTGTAGACATCTGAAGTTCTTTTTTCTCTTTTTAATAAATATGCTAACTTATTTGAAATAAATAGGAAAATTAGGTGATTCTGCCTAGGATTTAATCATTACTACTGTGTAGTATAAGTCAAAGGTGACTTTGTTTTGGAGATCTATAAATGGATGTTTTCTTTCCCATTTTTCCTTGAGATAAGGAATCTGAACTGTGTCATTAATTATGAAGACCAATTCTAATCAATGATACATATTTAATGCAAACATTCTATAATGAATTTAGCCTTGAAAGTAATCACCAGAGGATCTGCCACAAACTGATTTTCTCTGATTTTAGTCAAGATGCTCCCATAAGGCAACTTTGCAAAGATATGTGACATTATCTGTTTAAACATCTGTTGGGTTTTTTTTATTTTGCAGACTGGTGAGATGGAATTCAGACACTCTTCTTTGCTGCTGTAGAGATCAATAATTGATAACTTAGCAATCATTTAATCATTATCAACCTGGAAATCACTGTGATATTAGCAGTCAAATATTTAATGCACTTGCACTTGCATGTGATATCTCTTTCTCCTATATTCACATTGGCATTAGCCCATTTAAATAAAAAGGTAACACTTTTGCTAAAAAAATAGAAAATAAACAATGAATATTTTTAATGTGATTTTCAGAGGGTGTTCATGTCTTGGAATAAAAGTAAGTGGTCTTAATTTTAAAATCTCAGTTTGAGTATCAGAAGTTTTGCATTGGTAATATGCAACTACTGTTAACCATTAATGTTTATGGTGTTGCAGTGAGATTTATTAAGGAAATTATAAAAGAAAGAAAAATGGCAAAAAAAAATGTGACAGGATTGGGCATTCTGTCCTGTGTAGTGTGTAGTTAATAGAGCTGAGTATCCATTGTGGTGGAGGGATTTAAATGTGTACAAATTCTCCACTGCGTAAGCAAAGAGGTTCCTAAGAAGGAAATGAGGGAGTAGTTATATCACCAAAAAGTCCAGGAAGATTCTCCAATCAGAAAAAAAGGATTTAACATCAAATTAAGAAGGAAGATGGATTCCCTACTTAAAACTGATGGGTGGTGATGGGTAAATGTTTCCACAAGTGTGACAATGAGAAGGAAGGTGGACTCTAAAATGCTAATAGTAAGGGTGAGAATTCCACTGTATTGGAAAAGCTGGACAGAGTAGGAAAAATATTGGGAAGGCCAAAATGCCAAAACCAAAATAACTGTGTCTGAGAAGCCTATATTCCCCAGCATATATTACAACCTTTTAACACATAGCAAAATTTCCTCTCTTCTGTCAGAGGATAAGCAGATCAGGACATCATCGGTTACTCTGACCACTGTGGCCTCAAGCTGCATCAGGACTTATTGGTTCACAAGATGGGTTCACCACAAAGTACATAGTGCTGTTGCTGACAAATGTCAGAATACTCAATACAGCGCCAACTCTCTTCTATCCTCCATGAAACAAGAACAAGAATAATGCACAATAGACAATGATTTGACCTGATGGTCCTGAGGCAATTTGTAAAGTTCAGGTGCATTTTAATGATGATTTAGACAATTTTTATATTTATTCTTTCATGGGATGTGGGCTTGATGGCAAAACCAGAAGTTATTGCTATTCCTAACTGTCTTCAAGGTCAAAAGGTGTTGCATGACCTCCGTTTTCTGTGAATTCCATGTGGTGTTGATACACTCATAGCACTGTTTGGAAGGGAGTTTCACGTGCAGGGTAAGGGTTATGTATAAGGAAAATGAAAGAGGCCAGAGTTGAAGGAACAAAGAACTTTTGACATAGAAGGTTTGGAGATGTTTACATACAGCACAGCCATTAAAGGGTTTTAATATTTTAAATTGGAGCAATTGGTTATCAGGTAAACAATGTTAGTCAGAAAAGAAAGTTGGAACAGGTCAACAGATTTTCAAAAGGGTTGCGACAGTACAGTTGGAAGAATTGACATTTATGGAGATTGAGGGAAGACAGAATGGCCAGGACATCATCAGAAGAGTGGTGAGATGAAATGAACATAGATAAGACATTCCATATCTAGGTTAGCAAATGAAGAACAATCACTAATAAAGAGTATTGCTGGATAAGACAAACTTCAGTCAAGTCTGAATTAGCCTGAGCACCTTCACCAAACGAAGGAAGAAAACTGGAGGAATTGACTAATTGCCTGACTGTCCAGCAGGAACCTTGTGATTCAGTTAACTGTAGCACATCACTCAAGTTTCATTTTCAGGTTAGTGAAGGCACCTGAACTTCCAAATGAATAGAAACATTAAAAAAAGGAGCAAGAGTAGGCCATCCAGCACTTTGATCCTGTTCCCTGATTCAATATGACATGGTTGATGATAAAACTCAGTATCCTGATCCAGCTTTCAACCCATACCCTGTGATCTTTTTAAGCTAAGAACTACTTCTAACTCCTTCTTGACAACAGTCAATGTTTTGGCCTTAACTACTTTCTGTGATAGAGAATGCCACAGGCTGTGTGTGAAGAAAAAAATTCTCTTTATCATAGTCCCAAATGGCCTTAGACCATATCCTTAGGTCCCTGGTTCCGTACTCCCAGGACATCAGGAATACCTTTCCTATGTTTACGCTGTCTCGCTCAGTTAGAATTCCACAGGTTTCTGTGAGAGCCCACCTCATTCTTCTAAAGTCTTCCTAACCAACTCAGTCTCTCTCTCGCTGTCAGTCCTGCCATCCCAAGAATCAGTTTGGTAAATCTTGATTACAGTCCTTCCGTGGCCAGAACATCCTTTCTCAGATGAAGAAACCAAGTTGCACACAAACTCCAGGTGTGGTGTTGCCAACACCCTGTACAATTGGAGCAAGACATCTCTGCTCATGTACTCGAACCATCTTGCTATGAAGGCCAACATACCATTTACCTTCTTCACCACGTGTTGCTTACACAGTGGTATTACTCAATGCTAACTATGTTAAACTATTTGCTGATGCAGATAATCATAGTCACAATAATCATACACATTGCTCATATTCATAGGTATTTTAAATTTAGCAATCAAATTACAAACTTTGATTATCATCCATATTCCAATTTGTAAACGATTACTCACAAGTAATTAAGGGGAGGCCATTATGTAATGGTATTGTCATTGGACTCGTAATCCAGAAAGCCAGGTAATACTCTGAGGACTAGAGTTCAAATTTGACCACAGCATACTGGAAATGATATTTTTTTAAAAAAATCTGGAATTAGAAGTCTAATGATGACCACGGAACCTTGGATCATCGAAAAAACCCATCTGGTTCATTAATGCCCTTTAGGGAAGGAAATCTACCATTCTTACTGGTCAGGCCTATATGTTACTCCAGACCCAGAGCTATGTAGTTGACCCTTAATTATCCTCTATGCTGACATAGTCAAACTCAGAATCATACTTTGCAATGTCCCAGAAACCATCATTACCGTCTCCAGGTACATCCTGTCCCACCAGCAGGACAAACCCACTAGAGATGGCAGCATGGTGGTTTGTAATTGATAGGGAGTTACCCTGGGAGTCATTTACCCTGGACACCATGGAGTCTCATGGCAAATATGGGCAAGGGAACTTTATGCTGATTACCACATACCATTCTCCTTCAGCTGATGAATCAGAATTCCACCATGTTGAACAACACTTAGCAGAAGCACGGAAATTGACAAGGGCACAGAATGTACTCTGAGTGAGGACTTCAATGTCCATCAACTAGACTGGTTCAGCAGCACCACTACTGATTGAGCTAGTTGAGCCCTAAATGACATAGCTGCTAGACTGAGTCTGCGGCATGTGGTGAGGAAACCAATAAGAGGGAAAGACATACTTGACCTCATCCTTACTAATCTGGCTGCCAAAATTTATCCGTCCATGATAGAATTGGTAACAGTGACCACCGCACAGTACTAGTGGAGGCAAAGTCCCGTCTTTGCCATCATGTTGTGTGACACTACCACTGTGCTAAATGGTGTAGGTTTCAAACAAACACGATGTACACAGATGTATAAAGCATCATTGGTGCTAGTCTTTAGCTAATTCAATTCACTACATATAATATCAAGAAACAGTGGATGTACTGAATGCTACAAAGGTTATGGGCCCTGATGATATTCCAGAAATCGTACTCAAGGTATTTCCTCCAGAACTTGACATGCCCTAAGCCAAGCTGCTCCAATAGAGCTACAACACTGGCATCTACCTGACAACATGGTAAACTTCCCACACAAATCCAACCCAACCAATTACCAATCCATCAGCATACTCTCTATCATTAGTAATATGATGGACAGTGTCATCAACAGTCCTATCAAACAACGCTTGCTTAGCAATAACCTGCTCACCTACACTCAGTTTGCATTCTCCCAGGGCCACTTGGCTCCTGGCCTCATTACAGCCTTTGGTCTAAACATGGTCAAAAAAACTGAAGTCCAGACAGATGGTGTAAGTGACTGATATCAAAGCTGCATTTGACCAATGAAGAGAGAATGGATCAGTTAGGACTATATTCATTGGAGTGTCGATGAATGATGGGTTGTGTCTCATAGAAACCTATAAAATTCTACCAGGACTAGATGGGATGACAGCAGGAAGGATGTTCTTGATAGTGGGGGAGTCCAGAACCAGGTGTCACACTTTAAGGATACGGGACAGTCGATTTAGGACTGAGGTGAGGAGGAATTTATTCACCCAGGGAGTGGTGAGCATGTGAAATTCTCTGCCACATAAAGTGGTTGAAGCCACAACTATGAATGTTTTCAAGAAGGAGTTCGAAATTGTTCTTAGGCCTAAATAGATCAAAGACTAAGGGGGACAGGGTACTAAACCATAGAAACAGAAGATAGGAGCAGGAGTAGGCCACTTGACCCAGTGAACCAGCTCTTCCATTCAATATAGTCATGGCTAACCATTGAGCTCAACATCCTAATCCCATCCTCCCCCCATATCCTTCGATCCCTTTAGCCACAAGAGCTTTATCCATCTCAATCTTGCAAACACATCATGTTTTGGCCTCAAATATTTTCTGTAGCAGTGAATTCCACAGACTCATCACTCTCTGCATGATGCAATTTCTCCACATCTCAGTCCTAAAGGTTTTACCTCTTATACTTAAACTATGACCCCTGGTTCCAGACTCCCCCACCATCAGGAAATTCTTCCTGCATCTAATCTATCTCCTCTTGTTAGAATTTTGTAAGTTTCTATGAAAACCCCCTCATTCTTCTAAATTCCAGTGAATAGAATCCTATTCTCTGACTCAATCTCTCCTCCTACATCAATCCTGTCATCCCAAGAATCGATTTGGTAAACCTTTGCTGCACTCCCTCTTTAGCAAGAACATCCTTCCTCAGAAAAGAACTCCAAAACTGCACATGATATTCTAGGTGTCACCTCACCAACGCCCTGTATAATTGCAGCAAGATATCTTGCTCTTGTCCTGTCCTGAGTTGGATGATCAGCCATTGATCATTTTCAATGGTGAAGCAGGCTTGAAGGCCAATCAATTTGTTCTACTCTTCCTCTAAATTTGGATTTGATCTTTGCTAGAACTGATTTGGGCTTTATACATTTCACAAAGTAATGTGAATCCTAGAATTAACCTATTTATTGAGTCATTTCCAAATATTATTCTCTATGTTACATTTAGTTGTCATGTCTGTCAATCATTTTACTCATCTGAACCTAACTTTACAATTCTACACAACCACTTGCTTGGCAACCAAAAACATTCAATTATCACATGAGCTTAAGGAGATTGATGTTTAGCTAAAATGAACCCTCAGACCCTTAGCTTTGCACTTTCTTGGCACATGCATTACTTCTACAGGGAATGGGTGCACTAAGGAATTGCTATGTTAGACTTCTGTGTAATTGCCCTGTTACACTTGTGGGTTTTACTTTTTTTGTCCTACATAAATTTGACTTCACATTCTCAGGCTCAGTCATGGATGTGGCCTAGCTCTTCCTATTATTGCATATTTCAATATAATTCATAGCTTGCATTGATAGTGAGCAATGTCATTCAGTTTCATTTAAATTCTGCTGCTACTCTTTCCAATTGTGAAATCTGCCTTGTATGTGGAAGAATAGCATTACTCTACTTCATGTCTTTAGTTTTAAGTTCCAAGTTAACTAGAGAATAAGCAAGTGATAACAGGATCAAATGTCTACATTTTACAATAGTTGTTAAATTAAGGTGGCATTATAATAGTAAATAATAAGAAATTACTATGCATAACCATAAGTAACTTCACTGCATTATATTTTCTTTTCACCCTAACTATGAAAACTATCCAGACTGAACACCAACCCTCAATCTTCCAAACAAACACTTGCTTTGAAAGAAACAGCTGATAAATAGCTCCAGTGCAATGTCTGGGACCTATTGAATTCAAACCCAGCCAATAATCAAACATAAAGTTCAGTAAATCATGCAATTGTTCTTTTTCTCTATTTAAATTTAATGGTTTGGCTTCTTCCTTTGGCAACATCCTGACAGCAACCTGACTAGCTGTGACAACAAATACATCAAGTTGGCCAGCTCCTTACACATCCTCAGAGAACAAAGTGAGCCAAAACTGAATAAGTCACAGTCAGATTGACATGAAGTCACTACTACCACCTCGTATACAAACTCTTCATGATTGTAGGAAGATATGAAAAGTCAATTCTGTGAGAAGTAAGCAATATAGCCTAATCAACGATTTAAAATTAATTGGCCTTTACCAAACAATTGTATATTTCACAATTCATAAACTCTGACCATCTGTTATATTCATTAATGTAACATCAAAATACAAAGACAAAATGGGACAACAGCTTCAACCATTTACTTGGCTACCAATGTACTTGACATATTGGAGATATTCACCAATCATTACACATGAGGATCACCATAACCTAGTTATGACTTTGTCATTCTTGTATAACCATTTAGTGTGATTCATGGGGATATTCCATTTATCTATTTGTATATATATTTTTGAATCCATTCTATTTCAAATGATAGAAAGAAGGAGAGTGTTTTTAAATGACATTTCTGTCCACCGGCTTGGACATGTTACCAAACACCTTTGGGACAAATGGGTGAACACTGCCACTGCACTGGAAAAGTCTTACAGGATAGTTTCAATCCATCAACCTTTTGGTTACAGGTTCAGCAAGTCTTGCTGTGCTACTCTCCTGGTAGGGTAGCAATTTTATGCTGATCAGGAGCTGGAAAATATGGACATTTTCTAATAAACTTGTTGAATGTTGTTATTACACACTTTTGGATCAGGTGAGACTTCTAACCTAGGTCTCCTGCCTCAGAGGTAGGTCAACCTGAAGAACCCATAGCAGGGAAATATAAGCACCTACCAATCTGCAAACTTGCCTCAGCAACAGTAATTAACTTATAATTGACCCATTACTACAATTGGTATTTGTGGCTTTCAACACGCAGTCAAAGTCAAGCACAACTGCACCTTTGCAACACAGAGTCATAGAGATGTACAGCATGGAAACAGACCCTTCAGTCCAACCTGTCCATGCCAACCAGATATCCCAACCCAATCTAGTCCCACCTGCCAGCACCTGGCTCATAGCCCTCCAAACCCTTCCTATTCATATATCCATCCAAATGCCTTTTAAATGTTGCAATTGTACCAGCCTCCACCACTTCAAGATCTGGCATGCACATTTTTCACTCAACTATGCCTTGCCTCAGACAGTAAACCAATTCAGCGACCATAAAACTTGACTGATTATGATCAATACTACAAAAATAATCTTTCATTCCTTGATTAATAATATTTTCAATTGAAAAAAAGCAACATTTAATTCCATTAGCCACAACTAAACTGTTCTTTTGCTTTGATCTGAAGCCACACATGGACACAATAAACACCATTCAGGATTCAAGTGTCAGACCTGAACGTGTCCCCATCCAAGATACCATTCCGCTTTGTTTCCTGTTCAGAGCATGTCCAGCATCATTCCAATCTGGCACAACATGATATTTTAAAGGTGCCTTGATGATCTATAGAGCCATCAGGAAACTTTATGCAAATTATAAGAATTTCTAAAATATTTATGGAGAATATAGTCACATCTGTGCTCTTGTAACAGTAATAATTGGTTCCTAGGAGTGTACAGCTCTGTGTAAATGTCAAAGAACGTATAAAGCTCTGCAGTTGCAACCCCTTGAAATGAATCAGGCAAATGTCAGTCTATAGTATACCAAATCCTCGATTTCTTCAAGAGGATAGGGGCATGGACCCACCGCAGCTAACAAGAATTGAGGATACCACTCCTAATTAAGTCTGCTATGTACCACGAAGGACTACAGGATCAGACTGGACAAGTCACTAAGAAAAAGATAGGGTCTGGGGCCAACTTTGCAAATATGTGGATCTGTGGGTGGCAAATCAGCAGATAAAGATGACTGAGTGTTCAACTCTCAACTGTGAGCTGAACATCAAAGTTAAATACCAGTAGTTGTAGTATCAGTTCAACCAAAGGCACAAAGGTATATATATTTTCCTTTTCATTTCTTAAACACGATGATAAATGTGCTTTCTGAATCATTACTTTGCATTATGTTCCATGTTCAGAAGGTCAGCTTTAATACTCCAACTGCACTTTCTTATCATACTCCTATACTTTGACAACTTTACTTACCTTTAGGGTTCAATCATTATTTTACTTTAATGACAATACCATAAATAATTGGTGTTCAGTGAAATAAAGGTACTAAGGTCTCTAAAGAAACAAAATTCAATCATTATCATTTTACCTGTAGAACAACGATTCTTATCTTGTCTGTAAATTAAATTTAAAATTTCTTTTCACCAATCACAGTTTTTGTAGATTCGACATTAATCGACTGCATAAGAGCCAGCACAAGTATGATGGGTTAAATGGCCCTCTTTTGTGCTGTGAATTCCACAGTTCTGAGGAATGGCTTAGCCAGTGTCAGTGGAACTCTCATGGTCAGTGATAAGGTCACACAGAGAGAAAACACAGGAAACTACAATTTCATGCTCATACAGTAGGCAGTGTTCCTCTGAGTCAAGCTTGAGGTTCATTACTACTGTAGTCTACATCCAAAGTGCTGCTAATTTCATTCTATACATATCCACAGAGAAGTTTTGATGTTTTCCACAATCTCTTTGGTTATGTTCCTACTATTCTAAATTTGGTTAAAATGAAAATCTTGACATGAAAATAGCAGAAGCTGTTTGTTATCATTCCATTGCACAACATGGGTTGCCTTCACTTATGTTTCTCTGATGAGTTATCAAACTCCATCATGATTCCTTTCCTCATTTTACTTTCAGCAATAATATATTGACCAAAATTAATAAAATGGCTGACTAGAGCAGTTAAGCTTTAAATAGCCTCAACTGAATTACAAAATATCTTGTCATTGGAAACATCGTAATTTGACTGGTTCATCACGTGTTTTAAGGGGGGAATTCCTTCTCTGCGTCAGAATAGAATATAACAAATGTAATGAATCTCTTTTTGGGTTTCTAGTTCAAGCACCATAAAATATGAAACATTTATCAGACAAAAGTCATGACAGATAGTTATTTAGTCAATTATTCTATTTATGTGTGTTATATGCATAAACAAAATTGCAGGGGATTTCACCACCTTTGTCCCCCTCCATCCCACCCTCAAGTTTTTCATGCATGACTTGTTGTTGCCACTAGTTAAGATTATATTATACACAAAAGCATTATTTCAGTGTCATGATTAAGATACAGCTAAGTCTCTCACAACATGTCGCCACTTTGAGTTGTAATAAATTAGAAGAATCTTTTACAAAATCTCTTCTCTGTTACTTGACTGGATTCAACAAGTCACAGCAATGGCCATAATTTTGTTAACAAGTACATTTAATAGTTACACCTATCCTCTTTGTCACTCACATTACTGCTTTATTCTTTTCAATCTTGCCTGAATGTTTACATTCCTCAGAACCATTGTCCATATAATTGATTATGTAATCTCTCTCACTCTACTTCTATCCTGCTTGTTACCTTGATTCTTTTACATTTTATTTCATTATAACATCTGAATGTCTGTCTGAATAGTTCCGTCTTCTCTTTCAATCCCATTTATTTCGTCATTTTTTCAGTTTTCTTTCTTTTCCTCTTCCATCACTTTCCCTTTAGCAAAACATTAGATTTCTCAACATAGGATAATGTCTTAGAGCAGTTTTCCATGAGTATATGGTATACATTCAGTACAACCATTGCATCCTTCTTAATGTGTTTGGATGGCAATGTCTTTCCATTCAAACGATGTCTTTGAGAGTTTGTTCATTATTTTTTAGCATACAATACTCCTATCAGTTTTAAATGCATTTTATTCAGAATTTTCTTACTGTATTATCTTTCTTTTCTTAATCCATGTACAATATCTTTCTTTTTCTTATATATCCAGCCCTTCTTTTCTTCCCTGAACAATATAAACTTTGTTTCCTATCTTGTTATTTTCTCTGTCAGTCAATGTATTTTCTTCTACTCCTTCATGAACTGCATTGTTCATTCTTTCTCTGTTTCTATGATAACGTTTCCTCATTCTATGCCATTATGTCTCGCACTTTCTCCACTCTCGACAAGAGTAGCCACTTTTTTCTGTGTTTCTTTTCCTTATATTTCATGTGCAGCTCACTGATTCTCTTTCAAATTCACAAAGGTATTCTTGTATTGATGTTCACTCACTTGCAGTTTTCTATTTTCACTGGTCTTCCCCCAGTCAATTTGTAAAGCTTAGCTGGATGGAAGACTGAATAAACTGCCTGTCTCACTGTGTCTTAGATTGAAACTTGAGCAAATCCAAATCAGAAAATGCAGCACAATACCTCTTTAATAATTTAAATCTTGATGCTCAAGATCGTGGAATGCTACCAATTGAAAAAAAAACCTTATAGAACATTTGGAAACTTAAACCATGAACTAAGGATAAAAGGGTGAACTAAACAATACAAAATTAGTGCATTTTCAAAAGGTATAGATTTATCAGTTTCTTTTTGAAAATACATACGTGTAAATTCACAGCTTGTGGTGGTTTGCTGTAATGCAGTTCTCTAATTCTGGAACTGGCTATTTTCAGATAAATCAGGAAGTTGACAGCCATGGTGCATTTTCAGTATATTAATTTGATCTTTGTTTTTGCTAATTAATTGCAGCAACATTACATTTCAAAATTAAAATGTTGACAGAAGTATCAATCCTGCGATGTAGGGAAAGTGGTTTAATGAAACTAATAATTATTATCCAATCATTAGTTGTGAGGCTTTCATTTGGCCAACTATGTGTTAAAACATTTCAACTGTCTTATAAGCAGATTGATATTTTTCATCACTTATCTTGTGATTAATAGTCACCCACTCAGTAACTGAGCCTTCTTTAAAATGTTGAGTTTCTTGCATGACATTGAGCATGGTCACCACAAGCAGCATTGGTTATTTTGCAGTTTTAGCTGACCTTCATTCTAGAAGTGTTGCAACACCTATTCAAAAGGTGACACAATCAATGAGGGTAACATTTACATTTACCAAATACTATTTATAACAATGTATAAGTACAGCTTTTTTTCTCAAAGCCAAGGACTAGTTTTGTGCACAGTATCTTAACCCAGAGTAATATTGATTTCCATTTAGTTATTTGCACATCCTGCTTGGCCCCATATGTAAACATAAACTTATGAAGAGTCCTGAGTTCTGTGGGAATAAATATTTTGCTGTTCTTATGTGTTCCAAACTTTACCACAGGTATATATAACTTTGTGATAACTTGGCATTTTTCAGAATCCCACTTTATGTTACTCAAAATGCTATTTTAAATCGGAATTACCGCAGGTTAAATTAATAATATTGGAGAGTTTTAAAATTATCTCCATGAAAATATGATTTTTTTCTATCAAATCAATTTCAAAAGCTTTTTATTGTTTTCTGCACTATCAGGTAGTGGGCTAGTGATTCATTTCATTAATGTCTTATCTTATGTTCCATACACTGAAAAACTATGATTTCTAATTACAATATTGATGAGTGTCTAATTTCACTTCTAATCTTGACTTTTATCCTGCTTCTTTAGAAAGATTCAAGTAGACGTTTGAATGGGACAGGTGCAGGTATAAATGGAATAATTTTCATGGAATTGTTTCGGGGACTGGCTAACAGAGAATTCTGTCCATGGGCTGTGAAGGCCAGGTTGAATGATAGAGCTTTAAAGATGAATGAGTATTCTGGAGTTTATTTGATTATCTTTGGGGATCTGCCAGAGATAATGTTTCCTCTGCAGATTAAATGGGAGGAGTGAATTCACAATTTAACTAGTCACTGAATGAATTCCCCGTGCCAAAATGCCTCGCTGCTTTCTGAGCTGGTGCTTGCTTATCGGAAACAAGACTGACTGAATTGTGGCAACATGGATATTTTGCCGTTAGTCTACGAATATTCTTTCAGTGCAACTGGTCGTTTACATCATTTGCAAGTAGTCTGTGATATTCTTGTGGTCACCTCCAACTCTGGATGGATCCCTCACTATTTTAGGTAATGCCAAAAATGTTTGCCCACAAAGTAATGACACGAATATGAATGTTGTTAACCAGGGAAATGTCTTCACACGTATTAATATAATCCAATCTCGGCACCTGATGAACTGAAAAGTGCAGCTTGAGGATTTGACGACAGAGGGTTATCTGTACTTTAAGCTAATTCTGAAGAATCTATATTAATCCAGCAGTAAAAAGTGAAAGCCGGGACCATGGGATTTACTTTGGAGTTCTCGATCCCCGTGACCACAATCGGCTGAACTCGAATTTTGTTGGGCCCAACACTGTCTCGAGAGATGGGTTTTAAAGGATTTCTTGTCACTAAATAATATATTAAAATGACAGATTAAAATCTATGCAAATTATCTGTGATTGCTTCTGTTTATTCACTGCAAAGATATGTTGGCATGATATGTTTTAGAGGAGACACTGAAAGGAGCCTGTTTGCACATATTATCCCGGGTGGGCTGCAGCAACGCTCCAATAATCATGTGCAGTCCTGGCTGTGAGCTCAGTCTCTGACTCTGAGTTAGACCTGTGTTACTCAGGCTCAAACTGAACCATGCCAGGATGGAGGGGGAGATTGTGGGGGGAGAGTGTAGAGGAACGGATTCGGGAGGAACTTTGTGGATGGAGAGAGTCTGGAGGGACAGAATGTGTTGGAAACAGTGATGATGGGGGGGGAAGAGTATGGAGGAAGAGGTCTATGCTGTTGGAGATAATATAATAGCATGGACAGAATGTGAAGGGATGGATAGAATGTGAAGGGCGGAAAAGTGCAAAGAGAGGGAGTGAATGTAAATTGTGTGAAGGACTAAAGAAGGGAAGGACTGCGGATTGATGGAGTGTCGAGGAACGAAGAGAAGAGCAACAGAGTGGGACGGAGTGAAGAGATAGAGAGTATAACCCGAACAAAGTGCAGAGAACAGAGGGGTGAGGGGAACACTGTCGACGGAGAGTGGAACGACAAAGGCTGGAGGGAGACAGGGCGTTGGGAAAGAAGATTGGTATTGGATGTTGGAGGGTGTGGAGGGAAGAGGGAGGATGATGGGGGCACAGATTATGGAGGGACGGGGATTTGGAGGGAGGGTGGGAGATGGTGACAGGCGGGGAGAGGCTGGGGAATAGAGGGGGGGGCATGGACGTTGAAGGCGTGGAAGGGGAGAGAGGGTGGGAAGATGGTCTGGATGTAGGAGAAGGAGAGAAGATGGGCTATGGAGGAAAGGCCATGGAGGAGGAGGATGTGGGGAAACTTTGATCGGATGGGAATCTGTCAGCTCCGTGAGCAGAGAACCCGAATGCAGTTCCCGGATGAAAGCGGCGCCAGTTAAAGCCACCTCTCTCTCAGGAGACAGAGTGAATCATTCCTTTCCGCAGATTCGGAGGTCAGTTTGAAAAGTTTTCAATTTCAATAAAGTATGTAAACAAACAACATGTCTTCCCCTTCCACCGGAAACTTGGAAAGCAAAATCAACCAAACTGCTGTCCCTCAAGGGGAAATGGGAGATCTGCATGCAGTTGAAACCATTCGAATCATGATATAATTCAGAAAGACGCAAACAGAAATGAAAGGCAGAATAAACATGATTTGAAGTTTTTGTTTCGGTGCAACAAGTACTTTGGTCCCCTAAGAGTTATAAAGATTTTCAGGATAAAAAGGTGATGGGGCTGTAAGAGTAGATGGCGAGTAACAAAACATACTCAATGTCGACTCGAACCATCAAACCTAAGATGCATTTTAAAAGCTGGCTGGAGTGAGCAGACGGTAATCTCCAACCATTAACCATTCATTTCCAAATAAGCAACACTGCTATAGAGACATGCCGTGATTCTTCATGTTCAGGTGTGACATGATCTTTTAGATATCAGCGAAGAAATATATTATTATCTTAACAAAATTAACTAAAGTCGAGTCTAATGAGAGCTCGGTGTAAAAATGATTGAAAGGTTGTCCACAATCAGCCTCTGTTTTCAGTCGGAACATTTGCAGGTTCGATTGAGTGTAGGGGAACCTTGACTGCTCAAGGCGACAAATACTTGGGTTTGAAATAAAGCGGAACCGTGTATTTGCCAAAGGGAAGTTGGATTCGGCTTGTGAAGTAAATTCCTAAAGGGATTCTCGCTATTGGTACCTGTTTCTCGATTTTTTTTAAAAAAAAAGGACTTGGGGAGAATGCGAAACGGAGTTGTTTGGATTGGCTTGTTGTGATCTAACGGTTCATCCTACAGTGAGAGATGGATTATTCTGATGGTGTTAGCCGGCTAATTTCAAAACAGCTCAATCAAGCAACTAACTGAGATTGCCCGTATTTATTGCCACTGACCGGCCTGTCCAGTCGGTACTCACATTTCTGTGATGTTCTCCATCTCAGCTGCGGACGGCAGCACCGGGAAAGCCACGATGCCGGGTTCAGTGCAGGTGATCCTGGAGCCGCTACATCTGCAGGAAGCAGGGCAGGCGAGAACCAAGCTGCTGAAGGCCAGCATCGTGCCGAGCAGCGCTAACAGCAGACTGGCTACAGTCTTCCTGAGGCTAGGGCAGCAACACCTCGGAGATAAAGAAGCCATCGTCAGCTCGCCTCAGCTCCACACTCCAGATCGGGAGCGACTCCCCAACAGAATAATAGTTAAAAAAAAATAAAAGAGGCGCAGATCCGACCAGCAGAGTGTGGCTTTGTATTTGCTGTCAATCTGGAATAATCCGTAGATTGTGAATAGAGAGCAGCGCGGTCTCAGTGACTGTGATGTGCTGCATACATAGACAAACAAGGTCTTTAAAACGATGTCTTCCGTTTGTAAATCCCTGTCAAGGAGCTTTCTCTGTCTGTCAACTAACGGAGGGGGCAATCCGAAATGTTGGTCGCGGTACAGAGGGAGCCGCGTCCACTATGTGGGGTTCCGGCAGAGGTGGAGTGAGAGGGTGTTCTCTTGGCACTGGGGCATTCTTCCTGCCGCAGTGGTCACTCACTCACTCACTCACTCAGTTAGTACCCCCACCCACCCCCCTCCCATCCCCCAAAATGCCTGATGCTGCCAAGGGGTGGTGGGGGGGGGGGGGCTCTGACCGGGATTCTTTAATCCTCTCCGCCCCCAGCCTCCCTCCCCCTTTCCCAAACCACCGCCACCTCAGTAAACTATTCGATTTTTTAACATCCAATTCGGGAAGCTGCTGTACATGACGTGCGGCTGACGCACGAAAGGGGATGAAGGAGAGATTTTTTTGAGCACCCCCCCCCCCCAACACCCCACACAAAAAAAGAAAAAAAACTGTAAAAAAAAAAGCGAAGAAAGTAAAGCCGAGAAGCAGTGAAATGTGACGGTGGTTGGCGATGAGGTTGGAAATGTACTGCCCACCAGGGTAGACTCTGATCTCCTGCTCCAAACCAGCTCCCTTCTCCCAGGGGCAATACCGAGAGCCACAAACCAACAGAGTGAATGATCTAATCTCCCGACTCTTCCTCACAAGCACCGTCTCATAAACGATCTAGCTGCAGTGTGTGTGAGGAATATGTAATCCGGAAAATTGACTAAGCAAGTCTCCCCCGTTAGAATACGCCTGTGCCAAGTAGTGCACATCAAATCGCCCACTGCCGCTGTTTGTTGGACTATTGTTGATCTTATCTGAAGGATAATCACATCTCAGACGATGCAAGTCCAGTCAAGAAATATGATTTCAAAGGTTTTGCACTGATTTGAATTGCACTACCCATAACTGATACATATCTGTGTGTGTGGATCTGTATATACATGCGTGTGTAGATTTGTAGCTGTGTACACATGTATGGGAATGTTTATCTATATTTGTTTGCATGGCGATATCATTGTGAGCTGATGTGTGTGTGGATGTGTGTATCTGTATGTGGGGGTATACAGTGTGTGTCTGTGTATATCTAAGTGTGTGGACATATAAATATATCTGTATGTGGGGATATCTGTGTGTGGTTAAGTATATATGAATGAATGTGTAAGTATCTGTATGTATATATGTGTGTATGTGTACATCTGTGTAAAACTGTGTGTATTTGTATCTACGGCTGTAGATCTCTGTGTGAACGTGTGTTTCTGTGTATACCAATGTATGGGTGTTTGTATGTGCATATTTCCGTGCATGTGTTAATTTTGGTACCGCAGCACTTGAGTCTGTCATGGACATCACAATCTCCGACGTAGATAACAACCAGTCGAATTTCTAAAACTGCTAATATTACCCGCAGATATTGAATTACAGCCTTGGTCAGAAATGATACCATGAATTCTCATATAGACGTGATCGAATTCCTACATTGACTTTTAAATGGTTTCTAATAAAAGAACATGTCTGAAAGGCGTTTGGGTTATTACGAACAGTTATTTTTTTTCCTCCAAGTATGTTGAGATAATACAAAAAATACATTTCACAAAAAGCTCCTTGTAATTACTGCTTGCAGCAACAGCTCTTTAACGCTGATCTTTTCAAACAGGAAATGCAGTTGTCCGCGCATAACACCCCACAATGTTCAGAACTGGATGGTTAATAATTTTGCCAAAAGTGTTGCCGTCTCTGCCCTCCCTCCCTCTCTCATTGCCTCTGTTAATTTCACTATCCACCCACCCCCGTCTCTCACACACGCGCAACTCCCAGTGAATTTTCCCGCAGTGATTTCGCACTTTGCAGCAATCCAACAAGCAAGCTCTTTCCGAGTCCCGCCGTCTGACGAGCTGGTCTGACACCTCCCGGACAACAGGGCAACTGCAGCTTCCAAAAATAACACCCACTGCAGCCCCGACCGTCTGCGGTAGGGAGCATCTTGCTTGCTGTCCTCCTTCCCTTTCACCCCGGGACAGTTTCCTTCAGCGACTGCAAACCACATTCAAGCGAGTGCCTGCGGGGGGAGAAAATGAAAAAAAAAGAAGCAAATGAATTGCACAATTTCTAAATCACAAGCGAATGATCATTAAACATAAATTAACACATAAAAATGATTCCAAGAGTGCTAGACGACATCCACATTTCAACATGTATTTGGAAGGTGCAAGCATCAATTTAAATTCAAACAGGAAACGATCTTAAAATGCTTGGATCTGGGTGTCACCCGCGATCGGAAAAGGGGCAAAATGAAACAAGCCATCAGACCTACAAGACAGAGGTTTCGAACCGTTAAAACCAGGCCAAGTATTCTGTAAAGTCAAACATTTCAGGAAGGTACAAAGTGAATAATTAATCTAATTGCTTATCCGGAACATATAATGTTACAATTCAACATTCAAAGCTGCGAAAATTCGTTTAAATTACAATATTGTTAATAAGAATGACTAAGTCTGACAGCAGTCCGTAAAGTTTTGGGGGGTTGTGGGCAGATTCTCTGTAGTACTATCCCCCAAATCAGACGAAGTGGTCCGACAATCGTTATTTCTGTTTCTCCCGGGATCATCTATTAATTCTCTCACTTGGTCCTGGTGACAAACGCTAGCTTCCTCCAATGAATAAAGCTTTCCAAATAGACACAGCAAAACCTCTAGACTGGAATAAAAACGAACAGGCTTTTTTAGAGACAACAGTCAGCCATGAAATATTAGGAACACAGACACACTTTAAAGAGAAATGGATAAATGCCTGGGAAATCACCCAACTCTGACCTTGCCTTAACTAATCTAGGTCAAAAATCAAACAGGTTATGTCACTCTGGCATCTTCACATCATCCATTAATCTAGTGATGGAGCCCTCATCCATCCCTATGATACTTCTAGATTGAACGATTCAAATGTTCTCCTGTCTGTTCTCTATCATAACGTTTTACTTTAAGTACAGTGAGAAGACAGGCCTCAAGCCTAATCCAGCCAGAACAGGGATTGTACCCTGCATTATTGGGATTTATTGTTGGCGTTGTCAGGGCCAGAGGAAGAAAACAGGATTTTATAGACAAGTTAGCCTGACCTCAATCATTGCTAAGATTTTAATTCATTATTAAGGATGTGACAGCTAGTACTTGGAAGTGGATGGTAAAATAGGCTGAGTCAGCACGGCTTCATCAAAGGGAGGGCATGCCTGACAAAATTGTTAGAGTTCTTTTAGGAGGTTACAAGCAAGTAAAACAAAGGAAAGCCAGTGAACATAATCAATTTGGATTTCCAGAAGGCCTTCGACAAACTGTCACACAGGAGGCTGCTAAATAAGGTAACAGACTATGATGTTAGGGCCAGGTCCTGGCATGGACAGAGCAGAAGGCAGAGAGTGGGGATAAAGGGGTCTTTTTCAGGATGGCAGCTAGTGACTAGTGGAGTTCCACAGAGGTCGTGTTGGAACCACCAACTATTCACTTTATACATTAATGATCTGAATGAAGGAACTGCAGGCATTGTTGCTACATTTGCAGATGACACAGATATAGGTTCGGGGACAAGTAGTGTTGAGAATGCAAGGAGGCTACAGAAGGACTTGGATGGGCTAGGTAAGTGGACAAAGAAGTGGTAGATGTGGGTAATCTTTTGTGGTACATTATGCACTTTCCTAGGAACTTTATAGAAGAAATACTTTATAGAATCCCTACAGTGTGGAAAGAGACCATTCGGCCCTTTGAGTCTGCACTTACCCTTTGAAAAACATCTCATCCAACCCCAGTTCCAGCCGCAGCTGCCAACCCTATCCCCATAACCTCACATTGCGCATGGCTAACCCACCTAGCCAACACATCTGTGGGCTGTACAAGACAATTTAACAAGCCAATCCACCTAACCTGAACTGTGGGAGGAAACCAGTTCACCCAAAGGAAACTCACGCAGACATGATGAGAACATGCAACTACACACACTGTCACCTGAGGCTGGAATTGAACCTAGATTTTTAAAAATTTATTCACAAGGTAAGAGCCAGAGGATGGTTAAAAGTCAACCACATTGCTGTAAATCAGGAGTTCTATGTAATCCAGAACAGGTAAGGATGGCAATTTCCTTCCTTAAAGGACATTTGTGAACCAGATGGATCTTTCTGCAATTAACAATGGATTCATAGTCATCTTTAGAGTCTTAAATCCAGATTTTCATTGAAATAACATTCCACCATCTACATGGCTGGATTCAACCCCAGGACCCCAGATTATTACCTAGCTCTCTGGATTACCAGGGCAAATATATTATCACAAGGCCATTGCCTCCCATTGTGAGGCTGCAGCGCTAACCATTGAGCCACCATGCTGCCCAAGACCAAAAGAATAAAGGCATTGACTATTTTCTAAAAGGGGGAAGGGTTCAGAAATCTAAAACACAAAGGAACTAGTTCAGGATTCTTTTAATGTTAGCGTGCCTGTTCATTTGGCAGTGAGGAAGGCAAATGTAATGTCTGCATTCATTTCAAGAGGGCTAGAATATAAGAACTGGGATGTACTGGTGAGGCTGTATAAGACTCTGGTCAGAATATTGTGAGCAGTTTTGGACCCAATATTTAATGAAGGATGTGCTGTCTTTGGAGGGGATCCAGAAGCGGTTTACAAGAATGATCCTGGGTATCATTCAGTATGAGGACCGGTGGAGGTCTGTACTCGAATTTTAGAAGAATGAGGGAGCAATGTAATTGAAACTTACAAAATACTGAGAGTCCTGGATAGACTATACTAGAGAATGGTTCCACTGATATGAGACTAGGATCAAGGGGCACAGTCTCAGAATGAAAGGACAACCGTTTAGAGCTAGATAAGGAGGTAGTTCTTCAGTCAGAGTGTGGTGAATCTGTCAAACTCATTGCCACAGAAGGCTGTGAAGGTCAACTCATTGAGAGTATGTAAGACTGAGGTAGATAGGTTCTTGATTAGTTAGGGGACCAAGGGTTATGGGGAGAAGGAAAGAGAATGGGGATGAGAAACATACTTGCCATGTTCGAATGATGGAGCAGGTCAAAGGGCCAATTGGTTTAAGTCAGCTCCTATATCTTATGGTTTTATGGTTGAAGTTCTTTGACAGCAAAATATTATACAGATAAAGTTGTTCAGAAATGCCATTGTCTTACCCTAATAATAACTGTTCATCTTAGTAATATCAATATGACTAGAATGGTGCTACATGCTAGATGTTTAAGCTAATCAGTACCTCTCACACCCTTCCTGAACTTTGACAAATTGAGAAAGTAAAACTAATCATCATCTTTAAAAAAAGAAACTGATGATCATGCTTCATCATTTTCATTTTTAAGAGCCTATGTTCTGATTTATAAATAGATGAAATCATGCCAAATCTTTTTATTGGTGCAGGATATATAGCTTTCAACACTAAATTTTCTGGCCGTTTTTTCAAAGTTTTCTCCTTGTCATAGTCTTTTTTTAGAAAGACAAGATTGTCCTCAGCAATCAGTCATAATTTTGTTTATTTGTCTAGATTGTTTTTCATGGATTGGTTCTGCTACCATTTTATTGTGTTCTGGTTTTCTCTAAATTCATCATTTTTAAGCCAATGAAACCATGAATTTATTTTTGATAGGCCAGGTCTACTAGTGATGATCAGTGTTCAATTTGTAGATTATGTTTCTTTATCATATTGCAACATTTTAAATTAAAAATTCATTACAATCTGAATCTGGATTTTGCAGACTCACTCCTTGTTTCTGATTCCCTCTTCAACTTGTCGTCATTGGCTGCTTTTCTGGAAATTCTGTTTTTAGCGTACCTCCCAGTTTTCACACTGCTCTGCCTGAGTGTGCAAATGTATTTCTTTTGTATTTTCCTTCTCCACGTACGGCATTCTCAATGTGCTGCTACAGTGCTGTTGTAACATTAAAAACAAAGCAATTCCAACTGGGCAGAAACATGAAAAGTGGATTCATAATTCAAGTCAGGCCCCAATTTGAATCAGAGAACAAAATGTAAAGCCATCAAACTAGTCCAGACAGCAGGAACAGTTCAATATATGCAGTTATCTGTTTGATCCAGTTTTGTGTGGTAACATAGCTTTACTCATATCCATGTTGCCAGCATGTGATGAACTATGCATCAGAGTCATGAGCTGTAATGTCAAAGGTTAGCCAGTAAGTACTTCATAGCGGTGGTAAAAATGCTGATGGCATACTGGATTGGTACAAAATAAGTGCATCATGGCTTTTTCTCTGTATGACTATGTGCTGTATATGATCACTTATCATACACCGAAGGAATAAAATCCCTGCCAGTTTAATGGTATCTCAGAATAGATGTGCACTACACTCAAGATGACCTGTGTTCAGTTAATGGACCCTTGTAGCATGGAGAAGCCTGCAGTCATTGCAAGACACAGAGTCACTGAGTCATACAGCATGGAAACAAACCCTTTGGCACAATCTGTTCATGCAGACAGGTTTCCTAAATCAAACTTGCCCCATTTGCCTGTGTTTGGCCCTCTAAACCTTGCCATCCATGTACCTGTCCAAATGTTTTTATTAAATGCAGTAATTGTACACACCTCAACCACTTGCTGTTGGTAGCTAGTTCCATGTACACACCACTCCCTTTGTGAAAAAGTTGCCCCTTGGGTTCCCTTTAAATCTTTTCCATCTCACCTTAAACCCTCTAGTTTTAAACTCCCCAACCGTGGGGAAAATGCCATGGCTATTCACTTTTATCATACCCCTCATGATTTAAATACCTCTATAAGGTCATCCCTCAGCTTCCTACGCTCCAGGGAAAATAATCCCAGTCTATCCAGCCTCTCCTTATAACTCAAATCCACCAGTCTCAGTAACATCCTTGTAAATCCTTTTGGATCCATTCTAGTTTAATAACATCCTTCCTGTAGCAGGATGACCAGAAATGTACACAATATGAAAAAGTGGCCTTACCAATTTATTGTACAGCTGTAACATGATGTTCCAACTCTTCCACTCAACGCTCTGACCAATAGAGGCAAGTGTGCCGAACACCTTCTTCACCACCCTGTCTACCTGCAATTTAACTTTCAAAGAACGATGTACCTGCACCCCTAGGTCTCTCTGTTGGGCAACACTCCACAGGGCTCTACCATTAATATATATGTTCTGTCAAAATACAACACTTCACATTTATCTGCATTAAACTCAATTTACTATTCCTTGGCTCACTGGTCCAGTTGATCAAGATCCTGTTGTACTCTTAGATAAGCTTCTTTTTTGTCTGCTATACATCCAATTTGATGTCATCTACGGACTTACTAACAATGCCTCCCATGTTCTCATCCAAATCGTTTATATAAACGACAGTGGACTCAGCACCGATTCTTGCAGCATACTGCTGGTGACAGGCATCCAGCCTGAACAATGACCCTCTATCACCACCATCTGTCTCAAACTGTCATGCCAGTTTTGTATCCCATTGGCTACCTTTCCTTGGATCTGATGTGATTTAACCTTTCTCATCAGTTTACCATGTGGAACGTGTCAAAGGCCTTAGTAAAGTCCATGTAGCCAATGTTTACCATTTTGCTTTCATCTATCTTCTTGATCCTCTCTTCAAAAACTCAATCAAGTTAGTGAGACATGATTTCCCATGCACAAAACCATGCTGACTATCCCTAATCGGTCCTTGCCTTCCCAAATGCATGTAGATCCTGCCTCTCAGAATCCCCTCCAACAACTTACCCACTACTGACATCAGGCTCACTAGTCTGTAATTCCCTGGCTTTTCCTTGCAGAGTCTCTTAAATAAGGACACCACATTATCCAGTCCTCCAGCACCTGAACCGTGGTTGTCAATGATACAAATATCTCTGCTAGGGGCCCCACAATTTCTTGGAGAAAGTGAGGACTGCAGAGGCTGGAGACCAGAGTTGAAAAATGTGGTGCTGGAAAAACACAGCAGGCCAGACAGCATCCGAGGAGCAGGATTCTTCCCTATATTCCAATGACGTCTTGGGATACACTTGACTGGGAGTTTAGCTACTTTTATGGGCTTTAAGACTTCCAGCATCTCCTTTTCGGTGATACGGACACTTTTCAGGACATCACTATTTGTTTCATAAGCTCCCTAGCTTCCATGTATTTCTTTACAGTAAATAGTGATGCCAAATATTTGTTTAGGATCTCAACCATCTCCTGCAGTTCCACACATAGATTGGCTCAATGAACTATGTACCACCTGATGTCTCAAAGCACTTTACTGCAAATGAATCACAATGTGTTGTAATGTAGGAGCATTGAAAGTGTTCAGCAGTAATTGAACTTAGTAGGCTGATAAAACCCAGTTAGACCTGAGTCAACATAGTATAAGGTGACACTTTGAAAGGTGTTACAATGGAATTGACAGTGTGAGAGTGGAATGTGTTAGCAATTCACCAACTGTTTATTGGTTGCACTCAGATGGAGTGGGAGGGAAAATCTCAATAGTACCCCCCTCTGGGAGAATGTAGAATTACTGACTTTTAGGCAACTTTTGGATTTCTGCACTCTCCCCATCTATGCAGACAGACAAAGTTGGTGTCAGTTTCAGTGGAGTACACTCAATCCTTGGGTTGTAAATGGGTTCAGTTCTGGAGCCCGTTCACAAGTTGATTTGCAACCAAGTCAAAAACAATGCAGGGCAACGTAAAGCAACTGTTCATTCCTACGGGTCGTATGTTGGGTCTTCATAATTATACCCCTTTATGGGATTGCATTCGGCAGAACAAGCATTCAGAGGGATGTTTGCAAATTGCACCACCCTCCCCAGCCCTCTATAATAGCAGCAAACACTAGTACCTTCTTTAGCACTGCAAAATCTGGACGAAAAACATGTTGAGTGGCTGTATAGTTTGCAATTTAATTTTAACAGGTAAGTGTGACATAATACATTTTTAAAAGAAAAATAGATCCAGTAGAAAAAAAATCTAAAAAAAAGGATTTGGGAGCTTGAGTACACCAATCATTAAAACTAGAAATACAATGAATAATGCATTTAAGTAACAAACCAAGCAGATGGATATGTTTTTAAAGGGATAGGGTGCAAGGGATATATTCTGGCTCAAATATTTAGGTCAGTGGCAATAGCAGATACAGTGCTGCTGCCTGTGAAGTTTTCTCTGGCTTGATGTTATTACCCATTTGCAACTGGCACTTTTGGTCCTGACTGAAGCAGAAATGGACCAGCAAAACCTTTCATGCAAAAGATCAGCCAGGACGGAGAGTTGAGAAGAGGAGGACACATGCTTTTTTTGAATGGTTCTAGCTGCTTTATGCAGCAATGTTTCTAAAACTCTCAAATCTTTGAATAAATGAATGCATATTAGTGAATGCGTGAGTAAATGGGTGTGAGAGTGAATGGTGAGTGTAAATGAATGGTTGAGTGGATGAGTGATAGGTAAGGTGGATGAGTGAATAAGTTTGGTGAGTGGGTGAAGTGGGAGAGCATGTATGTACTCAGGTTGAGTCAGGACATTAATCAGATAGCCAGGATGTTGGTCAGATGCAGGGGGATATAGGTTGGGTTGTGCGAGTAGTTGGGCAGCCAAGGCTGATTGGCAGTGCTCAGTTGAATTATGCCATTTATTCCTTATGTTAGACTAAATATTAAATTGTTTAGCATTTCACAGGATAGTTCCTATATATTTTGTCTAAGTCTCTCATCCGGAGTTCAGTGTTAGAAACATTCACAGGGAGTTCAAGGCCAGCAGGTGTCAGCCCATTGAAAGCTTAAATTTCCAAACCTATATAGGTACCAAATGTAGAATCTGAATATGCACCTGTCACCTTACATCCCATTTCCGATGATGCGGATTCCAGAAGATTTGGGTCATTATGCTAGACTTGTAATGAACCTTGATTAGATTATGCTCTGTGTAAATGAACAATTCTCATTGCCATATTATGACAAGGATATGGAGATACTGAAGAGGCTGCAGAAAAGACTTGAAAATATGTTACAAGAAATTCAAAGGTTCTGTACACAGAGAAAGGATGAACAAGCTGAATCTCTTTTCTCCATTAATTAACAAAGAGACAAAGGTAGGTGAGGACCTGGAAACAATCATAGTCATGAAAGAGGTAGTGTTGGGCAAGCTAATGGAGGTAAGGGTAGACAAGTCCTCTGGCTCAGATGGAATGCATCCCAGTGTACTAAAAGAGATATCCGGAGAAATAGTAAATGCACTTGTGGTAATTTTCCAAAATTTGCTGGACTTTGGGGCAGTTCTCACAGATTGGAAAACAACACATGTGACGCAACCATTTAACAAAGGTGGTGGACAAAAGATAGGGAATTATACACAGGTTAGCTTAAATTCTATAGTGGGGATAATGCTTGAGATTATTATCAAGGAAGAAATAGCAAGGCATCTAGATAGAAATTATCCCATTGGACAGATGCAGCATGAAGGGTAGGTCATGCTTAACTAATTCTAAGAAGACATTATGAGCACAGTAGTCAACAGAGACCTGTCGATGTGGTGTATCTAGATTTGCAAAAGGCATTCGACAAGGTGCCACCCAAAAGGCTGCTGCATAAGAGAAAGATGTATGGCAGTACAGGCAATGTATTAGCAGGAATAGAGGATTGGTTAACCAATAGGAAGCAAAGGCTGGGGATAAATGAGTGCTATTCTGGTTGGCCATCAGTGACTAGTGGCATGCTTCAGGGATCAGTATAGGGACTGCAATGATTCACAATTTACATACATGATTTGGAGTTGGGGACCATGTATGGTGTGTCAAACTTTGCAGATAACATTAAGGTGAGTGGTGGAGCAAAGTGTGCACAGGACCGTGAAACTTTGCAAAAGGACATAGATAGTTTAAATGAGTGGGCAAAGGTCTGACAGATGGAGTACGAAGTTAAAAAATGTGAAGTCAGAACGGTAAAAAGGACTATTATTTGAATGGTAAATATCGCAGCATGCTGCTGTGGAGAGGGACCTGGGTGTCCTTGTGCATGAAACACAGGTCTGCAGGTACAACAAATAATTAGGAAGGCAAATGGAATTTTGTCCTTCATTGCTAAAGCGATTGAGTTTAAAAGCAGAAAGGTTATGTTGCAGCTATACAAGGTGCTAGTGAGACCACACACCTGGAGTACTGCGGGCAGTTACTTGATAAAGGATGTACTGGCACTGGAGGGGGTGCAAAGGAGGTTCACTAGCTAGATTCCAGAATTGAGGGGGTTGGCTTATGAGGAAAGACTGAGTAGACTGGGATTATATCATTGGAATTTAGAAGAATGAGGGGGATCTTATAGAAACATATAAAATTATGAAGGGAATAGATAAAATGGAAGTAGAGAGAATGTTTCCGCTGGTGGGTAAAAGTAGGTCAAGAGGGCATAGCCTGAAAATTAGGGGGAACAGATTTAGGACTGAACTGAGGAGGAGCTTCTTCACCAGAGGCTTGTGAATCGATGGAATCCCCTGCCCAATGAAGTGGTTGAGGCTTAGAGTCATAGAGTTATAGAGATGTACAACACAGAAACAAACCTGTATGTAAGTTTGCTCGCTAAGCTGGAAAGTTCATTTTCAGACATTTCATCATGTAACATCATTAGTGAGCCTCTGATGAAGCACTGGTATTAATGACCCACTTTTGATTTATGTATTTAGGTTTCCTTGAGTTGGTGATGTCAGTTCCTGTGGTGATGTCATTTCCGTCTCTTTTTCTCAGAGGGTGGTAAATAGGATCCAAGTCGACGTGTTTGTTGATTAAGTTCCGGTTGGAGTGCCATGCTTCTAGGAATTCTTGTGTGTATCTCTGTTTGACTTGCCCTAGAATGATTGTGTTGTCCTTCCTCATCTGTAGATAAGAATACCAGTCATGTCTTTTTGTGGCTAGTTGATGTTCATGTATCCCGGTGGCTAGTTTTCTGCCTGTTTGTCCAATGTAATATTTGTTACAGTTCTTGCAAAATATTTTGTAAATGACATTAGTTTTGCTTGTTGTCTGTATGGGGTCTTTCAAGTTCATTAGCTGCTGTTTTAGTGTGTTGGAGGATTTGTAGGCTACCATGATGCCAAGGGGTCTGTGTAGTCTGGCAGTCATTTCCAAAATATCTTTGATGTAGGGGAGAATGGCTAGGGTTTCTGGCTGCGTTTTGTCTGCTGGTTTGGGTATCTTGCTGAGACATCGATGGACTGTGTTCATTGGGTACCCTTTCTTTTTGAATACGCTGATTAGGTGATTTTCCTCTGCTCTTTGTAGTTATGTGTGTTGCAGTGTGGGGTGGTTCGTTGAAATAATGTTCTAATTCAGCTTCATTTGTGGGTGTTGGGATGTTCAACTTTCCAGCTCAGCGAGCAAACTTACATACACAGAAAAAGACCGTTAGGCCCCATGCTGACCAGATAACCTAATCTAATCTAGTCCCATTTGCCAGCTCTTGGCCCATATCCCTCTAAACCCTTCCTATTCATATACCCATGCAGTTACCTTTTAAATGTTGTAATTGTACCGACATCCATCACTTCCTCTGGTAGCTCATTCAATATACGCACCACCCTCTGTGTGAAAAATTTGCCTCTTAGGTCCCTTTTAAATTCTTCCCCTCTCGCCCTAAACCTATGTTCCCTAGCTCTGGACTCCCCCACCCCACGGAAAGACCTCGTCTATTTACCCTATCCATGCCCCTCGCGATTTTATAAATCTCTATAAGGTCATCCCTCAGCCTCCGACGCTCCCAGGGAAAACAGCCCCAGCCTGTTCAGCCTCTCCCTATAGCTCAATCCTCCAGCCCTGGCAACATCCTTGTAAATCCTTTCTGAACCCTTTCAAGTTTCCTATAGAAGGGAGACCAGAATTGCAAGCAATATCCAAAAGTGGTTTAACCAATGTCCTCCCCGAGTAAATGCTTTCAAAGCTAAGAACAGTAAAGAAACTAAGGGATACAGTGAGAGGGTGGGTTAGTGGAGCTGAGGCCCAATAAAGATCAGCCATGCTATTACTGAGTGGCGGAGCAGGCTCGAAGGACCAGATGGCCTACTCCTGGTCCTAGTTCTTATCTTCTTTGTATATGTTGTAAAGGAGCAATCAAGACGTGAATTGAAAATTCTGAAAGGTTTCGATAAATAAACACAGAAATGCTTTTCTACTTGTGCAGAAGAGAAGTAAAAAACCTAGCAACTATCTGCAAAAGTTAAGTAGTAACCAAAAAAACCACATAAACAATTTGAAGCAAATGTCTTTACTCAGAGAGCAGCAGGAATATGGAACTTAGAGTCATACACCATGGAAACCGACCCTTTGATCCAACTTGTCATTGCCGACCAAATTTCTCAAACTAAACTAGTCTTATTTTCCTGAGTTTGGCCCATCTCCCTCTAAACGTTCCTTTTTCATGTCCCTGTCCAAATACCTTTTAAACGTTGTAACTGTACCTGCATCAATCACTTTCTCTGGTAGTTCATTCTATTCATGCAGCCCCCTCTGTGTGACAAAGTTGCCAAGTCTTTTTTTAATTCTTTCCCCTCTCACCTTAAACCTATGCCATCTAGTTTTAAATTCCCCTACACTAGGGAAAATACTTTTCCTGTCCACCTTATCTGTGCCTCTCATGATTTTGTAAACCTCTTTTAGGTCACCAATCAAATTCCTATGCTCCAGAGAAAAAATGTTCCAGCCTATCCAGCCTCTCCTTGTAACCCAAACCTCCATTTTCTGCACACTTTCCAGTTTAAGTATGGATACGTTAACAGGGAGGATCCGTGCATAAAAAAGAGAGTGGACCAGACTGTCCACTTATGATCTCCCTGTTGTAGAAAAGATATTGTTAAATTGGAGAGAGTTCAGAAAAGATTTGCCAGGATGTTGCTGGGAATGGAAGGTTTGAGTTATAAGGCTGGGACTTCTTTCACTGGAGTGGTGGTTGAGAGATGACATTATAGAGGTTTACAAAATAATGAAGGGTATAGATGAGGTGAATGGCAGATGTCTTTTCCTTAGGATGGGTGATTTGAAGACCACAGGGCATATTTTTAAGGTAATAGGCAAAAGAGTTAAAAACAACATGACGAGCAATATTTTTACACAGAGAGTGGTTTGTGTGTAGAATGACCTTCCAGTGGAAGTGGTAGGTGCAGGTACAGTTACAGCATTTATAAGACATTTTGGTCAGTACATAAATAAGAAATGTTCAGAGGGTTATGCACCAAGTGCAGGTAGGTGGGACTAGTTTAGTTTGGGATTATGATTGGCATGGACTGATTGGACTGAAGGGTCTGTTTTTCATGCCATATGGCTCAGTGACTATAACTCTATGACTAGATTAAAGTGCTCATGAATTTGGAAGGTGCTGTCCAAGAAGTCTGATGAATTTCAGCAGTACATTTTATAAATGGTATGCACTGTTGCTACTAAATGTCACTGGTGGAGGGAGTATTGAAAAACACTAACTAACCAATGGGCAAAAGTGAAAGGAAATAATCACAATGAATATAACTAGAGAAAAAGTGTGAGGGAAACTAATGGAGCTATAGACCATAAGACTATAAGATAGAGGAGCAGAATTCAGCCCATTGGGTTTGACCCATCATTCAATAGTGGCTGATATGTTTCTCAACCCCATTCCCCTGCCTTCTCCCCATAACTTTTGATCCCCTACTAATCAAGACCCCACCTATCTCTGTCTTAAATACACTCAATGACTTGGCCTCCACAGTTTTCTATGGCAATCAGTTCCACAGATTCACCACACTCTAGCAGAAGAAATTGCTCCTCAACTCAGTTCTATAGGGTGTAGCCTTCGCTCTGAGAGTGTGGCCTTGGGTCTGGTCTGTCCTACTTGAGGAAACATCTTTTCCACATTCACTCTATCCAGGCCTCTCAGTATTCTGTAAGTTCCAATGAGATCTCCCCTCATCTCTCAAATCTCCATCAAGTTTCGATTCAGAATCCCCAACTGCTTCTTGTATGGCAAGCCCTTGATCCCTGGGATCATTCTTGTAAACCTTCTTTGGACCACTTCCAATGCCAGTATATCCCTCCTTAGATATGGGCCCAAAACTGCTCACAATGTTCCAAATGTGGTCTGACCAGAGCCAATACAGCCTTGGTAGTACATCTCTGCTCTTGTATTCCAGACATCTTGAAATTAATGTAAATATTGCATTTGCCAACCTAACTGCCATCTGAGCATGTATGTTAGTCACAGGCAAACCCTGAACTAGGACATCTAAATCCCTTTGTGCTTCAGATTTCTGAAACCTTTCCTCATTTAGAAAATAGTCTATGCCTCTATTCTTCCTACCAAAGTGCATAACCTCACATCTTTCCACATTGTATTCCATCTGCCACTTCTTTGCTCACTCTCCTAGTTGGTCCACATCCTTCTGCAGACTCCCTGCCTCCTCAACTCTACCTTTCCCTCCACCTAGTTCCTTGATAAGTTCCTTGGACCGGATCAAATGCATCCTAGAATGTTAACAGAAGTAGCTAGAAAGGTAGTAGACACACTGGTAATAATCTTCCAAGAATCCTTAAATTTGGGAAATGTGCTGGAAGATTGGAAAACTGCCAATGTTAAATTTTTATTTAAAAATGGAAGGAGACAAAAAAATCAGGTTAACTATAGGCCAGTTTACATAACATCTGTTATTGGGGAAATATTAGACTTTTATAAAAGATGTAATAGCAGAGCATTTCAGAATATAATATGATTAGGAAGATGCAGCATAGCTTCCTGAAGGGAAAAACCATACCTGACAAATTTATTAGAATCCTTTGAGGAGGTAATAAGTAGGGCGGATAAAAGGGAAGCAGTGAATTGAATGGAGTTAGATTTCCAAAAGGTAAGACATTTTCATAAACTAAGAGACCATTATGTTGGAGGTGGTATCCTTGTATGGATAGAGGAGTGGCAAACCAATAGAAGGTAGAACACTGGTACTGGGGTAGTGAAGGACATTTTCAGGATGGAAACTTGTAAATAGTAGAGTGCCACAGGGATCAGAGCTCGGATCACAATTATTTACAATATATATTGACGACTTGGATAAGGAAAGTGAATGTACTATTGTTAACATTGCAATGGCACAAAAATTGGTGAGAAGGCAAAGTAGTACAAAGAGTCTGCAGAAAGATATGTATAATTTAAATGAGTGGGCAAAAACTTGGCAGATAGAATATAATGTGGGAAAATATGAGGTGATGCACTTTGGCTGGAAAAATACAGGAGCTGAATACTACTTACATGAAGAACAAGCGCAGAAAGGAGTTGAGAGTTCCTGTGCATATAATTTCAAAAAGTTCAGCAGGTAATAGGGATGGCAAATTAAATCTTGGCCTTTTTTGCAAAGGTAATGGTGCATAAAAATAGGGAAGTCTTGATAAAACTATACAAGGCACTAGCTCAACAACACCTGGAATACTGTGAACAGTTTTGGTCCCTTTGTTAAAGAAATGATACACTGGCATTGGAGGCACTACAGAGAAAGATAACCGAACTGCTCCTGGGTATGGAGAGATGTTCTTATATTGAAAAGTTGAGTAGGCTGGGCCTGAACTCATGAGAATATAGAAGAATGAGACTTTATTGAAGTTCATTGAAACATACAAAACTCTTAAGGATGACAGGATTGATGCCAAGAGGTTGCTTCCTTTTGTGGTAGAGTCTAGCTATAAAGAGTATAATCTCATGGTAAGGGGTCAACCAGTTAGGATAGATATGAAGAGGAATATTACGTCTGAGACGGTATTGAATCTCTGAAATTCTTTACCACAGACAGATCTAGACATCAGTTCATTAAGCATATTCAAGGCTGAGATAGATTTTTAATTAGTAACAGAATCAGGATCATGGGGTAAAGGGAGGAAAGTGCAACTGAGGATTTTCAGATCCACCATGATGTCAGTGAATGACAGAGCATACTTGATGGACCTATTTCTGAACCTATGTCTTATGGCCTTATGACTGAACATTTGGGGATGTGATGCAAATCAAACAAACTGTTTTGTCTTAGCTGGTATCAAGTTGGAAAATTGTTGAAGCCATCCAGGCACATGGATCGCTCATCACACTCCTGACTTGTGCCTTACATAATGGAGATAGGCTTTGAGGAGTCAAGCAGTGAGCTACTTGGCGTAGGATTCCTTGTCGCTAATTTCTTGTTATAGCCACAATATTATATGGCTCTACAGCTCAGTTTCTGGTTAACGGCAAGCTCCTAGATGTTGATGGTGTGGAATTCAGTGCTGATAATGCCATTGAATGTCAAGGAGTAATGGTTGAATTCTCTCTTATCGGGGATGATTATTGCCTGGCGTGGATGCCGTTTGAGACTTGTCAGCCCAAACCTGGAATTTGTCCAAGTTTTGCTGCATTTGGAGAAGTCAAGAATGGTGCTGAATATTGCACTATAATCAGCAAAAAGTCCTCTTATGGTAGAGCAGCTGAAGATGATTGAACCGAGAGGACTGTTCTCTTTCTTTAAAGGATACAGTATATGCTTCAGGCAGGAGGTTCAGGGTCATCATCATGTCCTAGGAGGGGGACTATGTCAATCATTTTTGGGGACAGAGTGCCTCCCTCCTTCAATTTACCTACCAGGCTGCCTGAACATAACTCAAGCAGAAAATTCGACAATTTTCTGAGAGGTAAAAACAACACAGATATTAACTTTGTGGCTGATTCTTGCACAATCTAAAATGGTGCACAGTCAACAACATACCTGCAGCCTAATGTCTATAGTTGTGTACAGTAGTTGTTGTATAGGTGTATTGTTAAGGTTTTCTCTGTTTCTAGAAACAACTAAAAATCTGACTGTATCTATGCTTCAATTGATAGATATGTCAAACTGTTTATTTGCTTCATAAACATTACTTGTTAATTCTTAAAGATTATTTTCACCCAATTATCTGTCGTGCACAAAGTAAAGCAATGAAACAAGGCTGCTGAATTCTCTCTCCATAGTGTTCAGTGAATGGTGGATGTAATTATTAAGATTTCATTATATGACAAGAGCATAAGCAGTCATTCAAGAGCCTATTCTGTAAACAGCCTTGGATTTGAAATGGTTTTAATGCTTTGCTTGGGTATAACTGCAACTTCCATCCCAAACCATAAGTTCCTAAAAAAAACAAGTGGAATGGAGAATATCTACCTTGTCCCAACACATATCTCAGCCTAATTTCTGAAATATCCTGATTACTTTGCAAATATGATGATTTTAACATTTTATATCTTAAATTTTATGCTTTCTCTTAATGAGATCAATAACGTTAGGATAGATTTGCCCAGAATTATATTCAGGTTACCTACTTTCATTGTTACAGGTTGCTTAGAATTAACAACTAGAAAAGATCTCTGATCCATGTGCAATAATTGTATTTGAACTCAAGATTTGTAAATGAAAGATTAGGATCTAACACCCTATAACATCCAGTCCCTTTACAATTTTAAATAAATAGTTGGTTGGTCATGCAGAACTTGATTATTGCTGAAAATAGTCACATTTGTCAATGCTTTTCACTAGCACTCCTCAGGGAAGTTTACAAGAATACCAATTTAAGGGGAAAACTAACAATTGTGTTGGATGAGAGGAGGTAGCTCATTGGTTGACAAGTGGTTTATGATTGGTAGGGGCTTTGTCATGCAACATGCACCAATCAATGAAAATTGACAATTAACAACCAAGTTGACACTCATTGGTCAGGACATTACCCTGAGAAAATAATCAGTTAGCACCTATTTTGTGAACTTAAAGCAGACATACTGCATGTACATGCTCTTTCTGTCTGCAAAGAACAAGACCCTATGTATTAATATTTGTAGCTTCCAGAACATGCATGTAAAACCTGACCGACAAGCTTCAATAGGTTTAGCACAATTTTGAGCACACTCAGGATTATCCAGCAAATGTGGTCCACTGGAAAATCACATCTAATGTTCGACATTGTGTTGTGAACATTTCCGGTGTGGGCTGGTTGTGTACAGCCAGTGCCTTGCTGACACCCACTTGGATATGCTGTTTAATACACTCTGGTAAAAACAATGACTGCAGATGCTGGAAACCAGATTCTGGATTAGTGGTGCTGGAAGAGCACAGCAGTTCAGGCAGCATCCAAGGAGCTTCGAAATCGACGTTTCGGGCAAAAGCCATACACTCTGCCAGTCTTTGGGATTAAGGGCCTTCATATCCGGCATCCCAAAGGCACTAAAATTCTTAAATCAGTTAATTCATTTGCATGATAGGGAGAATATATTTTTGACTCGACAGCAGTGTCTGATGAATGGCAACGGTTTTGCTATCAGATTCCTGCTAGGCCCAGCACTCACAAACATCCTTGTTGGATTCCACAAAAAACTTGTTTTAAAGGAAATGATATCTAACTTTCTATATATTGCATAATTTTGAAATGTTGATAATATGGTTTGAGAAGTTTTTTTCCCTCCTCTAGTTTTGTACTTAGATCACTTGCTAATTCCCTCAACATTCTTGACAGACTGTTTATTTCTTATATAGACTTCTAACTTGAGCTGAAAATGCTATTTGATAATATTCTCTCAGAACTTTCTGGGAAGGTTTTAAAACGGAGGCAATTGCCATAATGGGTGAAATTTAGGATCGCTGCTATATAACTTGAGATGGATTATTGCTTCACACAGCTAAGTCAATTATGGTGGAATTCCCTGTGAATGTTTTTCTTGTCATCTCAAAGGTTTAAGTTCTAGATGATCTAGATGAAGGAACTGAGGGCATTCTGACTAAGTTTGCAAATGACACAAAGATAGGTAGAGGGACAGGTAGTATTGAGGAGGTTGCAGAAGGATTTGGGCAGTTTAGGAGAGTGGGCAAAGAAGAGGCAGATTGAGTACAGATTTAACAAGGTCACATTGTGTTGTTTGGGAGCTTTTGAATTCTAATCGGTTCCTATTTTTATTAATGTTGGGATAACACACCATTCTCTTTGCTATTAGCTGGCTATGAATTTTTTTTAAAATCAGCAGTATGACTTCTAGCAGTCATATTTATTTGCTGTGCCTATTTTCAACTGTCAAATTAGCCTTAGTTTAAAACATAAACATTATAATTACCCAGTCATGACAGAAAAAACAGCAATAAATAAATATAAGACCATAACACACAGGAGCAAAAATTAGGCCATTCAGCCCATCATGTCTGCTCTGCCATTCAATCATGGCTGATAAGTTTCTCAACACCATTCTCCTGCTTTCTCCCCATAACCCTTGATCCTCTTGACAATCAAGAACCTATCTATCTCCATTTTAAATATACTCAATGACCTGGCCTTCACAGCCTTCTGTGGCACTGAATTCCATTGATTCACCACTCTCTGGCTGAAGCAGTTTCTCTTTAACTCTGTTATGAAAGGTCTTCCCTTTATTCTAAGGCTGTACCCTCGGGTCCTAGTCTCTTCTATCAATGGAAACATCTTCCCAACATCCACTCTGTGCAAACCATTTAGCATTCTGTATGTTTCAATTAGATCCCCTTTGTCCTTCTAAACGCCATCGAATATAGACCCAGAATTCTCAAACATTCCTCATATGTTAATTCTTCATTCCTGGGACCATTTTCGTAAATGTCCTCTGAACATGCTCCAGGGCCAGTACATCCTTCCTGAGATATAGGGCCCAAACCTGCGCACAACATTCCAAATGTGTTTTGGCTAGAACATTATAGAGCCTCAGAAGTACATTCTCACTATTATATTCAAGAACTCTCAAAATAAATGCCAACATTGCATTTGCTTTCCGATCTACTCACAACCTGCAAATTTATCTTGAGAGATTCCTGGACTAGAACACCCGAGTTTCTTTGCACTTCAGACTTTAGAATTTTCTCCCCATTTAGAAAACAGTCTATGTTTCTTTTCTTCTTACCAAAGTACATGACCTCACACTTTCCCATGCTGTACTCAATCTGCCTCTTCTTTGCCCACTCTCCTAAACTGCCCAAATCCTTCTGCAACCTCCTCAATACTACCTGTCCCTCTACCTATCTTTGTATCATTTGCAAACTTAGTCAGAATGCCCTCAGTTCCTTCATCTAGATCATTAATATATAAAGTGAAAAGTTGTGGTCCCAAGACTGACTCTTACAGAAAATCATTTGTCAATGGCTACCATGTAACAATAAAGTCTGCAAAATGACCATTATCAATAACTGATTATTAATCCACTGTATCAAAGCAATCAGAACTCAGAATTCTCTTTGATTTCAGTAAAAATAGCTAGTTACTTGCTCAGATTTTTTCTTTTAGATACAGTCTTTTAAATGTTCTAAATGCACCTTCATCTACCACTTCCTCTGGCAGTTCATTCCATATATGAACCACCCTCTGTGTGGAAAAGGGTGCCCCTCTGGTCCTTTTTAAATCTTTCTTATCTCATCTTAAAGATATGACCCCCAGTTTGAACTCCTCCACCCTAGGGAATGAACTTTTGCCATTCACCTTATTTATGCCCCTCATGATTTTATAAACCTCTAGGTTCACTCCTTAACCTCCTGTGCTCCAGTGAAAAAAGTCCCAGCCTATCTACCCCCTCCTTATAACTCAAACCCTCCAGTCTTGGCAACATCACGGTGAATCTTCTCTGAACCCTCTCCAATTTAATAAAATTCTTCCTATATGGAGTAACCAGAACTGTATATAGTATTGCATCATGATCTGACAGGACAGTGATTCTGGAATGTTTATCATGTCAAAACAGAAATAGTGTTAAAAAAATGTCATGGACTCTCTCCCAGAAGCTTCCAAAGGACAAGTTTGCTGAACAAAAAATACTTTTGAAGTGTCTGCAAAGGAGACAGCATATAAGTCAGTTTAACAAAAGGTTGAGGCTGCAAAGATCACAAGGTACCTAAGGATATAATACTCTCTACATTCTCACAGTGACTACACTAGAAATACTTCATTGGTTGTAAAGTACTTTAGGACACTCTGATATCATGAAATATATGAGGAGAAAGTGAGGTCTGCAGATGCTGGAGATCAGAGCTGAAAATGTATTGCTGGAAAAGCGCAGCAGGTCAGGCAGCATCCAGGGAACAGGAGAATCGACGTTTCGGGCATCCACCTTCAGATTCCTGAAGAAAGGCTTATGCCCGAAATGTTGATTCTCCTGTTCCCTGGATGCTGCCTGACCTGCTGCGCTTTTCCAGCAACACATTTTCAGCTATCATGAAATATACGAAAGGATACGTACTTTGTAAATTCAAGTATTTGTTTCCTTTTGGGTCAGATTTCTCTGGAAGTCAGGATGCCATAAAATGGCATCAAATATATTTTGTGCGGAAATCGTACTTTAGTTTTCCCTTGTGGCCCAGAGACTGGCTAGTCATTTCATTTCTGCTGCTAATGTCTGACAGCAATACATTGATCCCATGCTAACTGTCAAGGCTGCTGGGAGGTGAGTTGGTGCATTCTACTTAACTGCCCAAAGATGGTTGGAGAAATCCACCTTAACAGAATTCTGCAAAACCATTCTACTGATTCTCTGGCTACAAGCATTGTGGAGAAGGCATGGCTATGCATTTGAAGATAAGTAACATCTTTATTGTAATGTGCATGATTTAGAACAAATATATAGAAAATTCAAGGAAAATATTATTGATACAGCTCTTCCTATTACTATCATAATAGTACTGAATGAAAGATTGCTCCATTTCTGTCTTTACCCAAATTTAATTTACTGTGCTTGGTTCAACAATCTGTCTCAATCTCAAAAGGCAGACGCATGTATATAATTGAACTATGCAATAATATAAATATTCCCCCACTCAAAAAACTCTCTTATCTTCCAGCTTGTACCTGATTGAGGTTCTATTGTTCGTTTATTTAGAAACCTTAAACCTCACATTATAATCATTCCTTTCTTGTTGAGTTAAATGTTTACCATCTGCTTTGGTTAAGGCTGATATTCCTGAATATCATGACCATCTGTTAATAAGTCCTAATCCCTTCAGGATAAAGTTTAGTGCCATCAAATCCTTATCACTACTCGTCTGAAGACAAAGGTCAAATGCTTTACTAGAAAAAACAAGGGATATCTTGACTTTTTCCCAGGATAAGAAAAATAATTGAGTACCATTAATTACAAAAATACCTCATTTGAATCAATCAGAATATTCATATGGACACATGAAATCTAGGAGTTGAACATATATTAGCTTATGAATTTCTCAGAGTAGAATTGTACTGCATGTGTTGTACCAGTTTCAAAATAGCAGTCTCAGATTTGGAGATCTATGAGTTATTTGGCAAGCAAAGACACTAAAGAATTGCATTTTAACTTGCATGTTAATTGCATTTAAAAAAATGAATGGTTTAGTCAAAGACAATTAATTTTGATTTGCCATGGGCACCACTCCATTGATTTGGAAATATATTGCCATTTCTTCAGAGTTGCTGAGTCAGAATCCTGGAATCACTTCCCAACAGCACTCAGGAGGAGCCTATATCAAATGGACTGCAGCAATTCAAGAAAGCTGCTTCTCAATGGGAAGTAGGGACAGGCAACAAATATTTGCCCAGCCTGTCAAGTCCATAACCTATGAACGAATTTTTTAAAATTGTCTTTACCAAACTTAGTATGGTGATGCCTATGTAAACTAAAAGCCTTTTTCCTCTACGCAGTCTGTATCTCTTCATCCCTGCCTATCCATATACATGTCCAGATACCTTTTAAAAATTGCTATTCTACTCACCTCCACCATCTCCTGCGGTAGCGTATTCCAGGCACTTACCACCTTCTCTGTGACACACTTGCCTCTCACATCTCCAGTAAACTTGCCCCCTTTTACCTTAAACCTATTCCACCTAGAAAGTGACATTTCTCCCATGGAGAAAAGATTATGATTATCCATTCTATCCATGCCTCTCATAATTTTGTAAACTTCTATTATGTTGCCCCTCAGTCTTCAACATTCAAGTGAAAACAAACCAGGTTTGTCCAACCTCTCCTCATAGCTAATTCCCTCCAAAGCAAGCAGCATCCTGGTAAATCATTTCTGTATCATCTCCTTCTGGTAGTGTGGTGACCAGAAATATACATAAGATTCCAAATATGGTCTAACTAAAGTTCTATACAGCAGCAACATAACTCGCCAATTTTTATATTGTGTGCATCTTCTTGACCATCTTATCCACTTGCCACATTCAGGGAATTGTGAACCGATATGCCTAGATCTCTCTGTATGTTAATGTTTCTAAGGGTTCTGCCATTTACTTTTACTTCCCCTCTGCATGACCTTGCATTTGTCTAGATTAAATTCCATCTGTCATTCCTGCACCAAAGTGTCCAACCTATCAATATCCTGCTGTATCTTCTGACAATCTTCATCACTTTCTGCAACTTCCCCAATCTGCAAACTTGCTAATCAGGCCACCTACATTCTTCTCCAAATCATTTATATGGAATATTGCGTGCAATTCTGGCCTCCCTCCTATCGGAAAGATGTTATGAAACTTGAAAGGGTTCAGAAAACATTTACAAGGATGTAGAGCTGAAAATGTGTTGCTGGAAAGGCGCAGCAGGTCAGGCAGCATCCATGGAGCAGGAGAATCGATGTTTCGGGCATGAGCCCTTCTTCAGCCTTTCCAGCAACACATTTTCAGCTCTGATCTCCAGCATCTGCAGTCCTCACTTTCTCCTTTTACAAGGTTGTAGCCAAGGTTGGAGGATTTGAACTACAGAGAGAAGCTGAATAGGCTGGGGCTGTTTTCCCTAGAGTGTCAGAGGCTGAGGGGTGACCTTATAGATGCTTATAAAATCATGAGGCATGGATAGGTTGAATAGACAAGGTCTTTTCCCTGGGGTGGGGGAGTCCAGAACTAGAGGGCACAGGTTTAGGGTGAAAAGGGAAAGATATAAAAGGGACCTAAGGGGCAACGTTTTCACACAGAGGATGGTGCGTGTATGGAATGAGCTGCCAGAGGAAGTGGTGGAAGCTAGTACAATTGCAACATTTAAAAGGCATCTGGATGGGTGTATGAATAGGAAGGGTTTAGAGGAATATAGGCCAAGTGCTGGCAAATGGGACTAGATTAGGTTAAGATATCTGGTCAGCATAGAAGAGTTGGACTGAAGGCTCTGTTTCCAAGCTGTATGTCTCTGACTCTATGATACACAAAGCTGGGTGAGAGGTTGAACTGTGAAGAGGATGCAGAGAAGCTTCAGTGTGATTTGGTCAAGTTGAGACAATTCGGCTCATGCCCGAAACATCGATTCTCCTGCTCCTTGGATGCTGCCTGACCTGCTGCGCCTTTCCAGCAACACATTTTCAGCTCTACATCCTTGTAAATGTTTTCTGAACCCTTTCAAGTTTCATAACATCTTTCCGATAGGAGGGAGGCCAGAATTGCACGCAATATTCCATATAAATGATTTGGAGAAGAATGTAGGTGGCCTGATTAGCAAGTTTGCAGATTGGGGAAGTTGCAGAAAGTGATGAAGATTGTCAGAAGATACAGCAGGATAGTGATAGGTTGGAGACTTTGGTGCAGGAATGACAGATGGAATTTAATCCAGAGATAAATGTGGGATTGCCCATTTTGGTCCCAACAACAAGAATGACATATTATTGAAATGGCAATAGGTTTGGATAGGAGATGAGCATGACTTGGGTTTCTTTGTATGCCAGTTGCTGAAAGTAAACATGCAAGTCCATTAGAGATAAAAAAAACGGCAAATGGTATGTCAGCCTTCAGAGCAAGAGGATTTGAGTACAGGAGCAGGGATGTCGATGCAATTGTACAGGACATTGGTAAGACCCATAGTTGGAGTATTGTGTGCAGTTCTGGTCTCTTTATCTAAGGAAGGATGTTCTGGCTATGGAAGGAGTGCAATGAAGGTTTACCAAATTGATTCCTGGGATGGGAGAACTGACATATGAAGAGAGACTGGGTTGTTTGGACTGGACTTAGGTTCTTAGGTCTAAGCGATCAAGAATGTAAGGAAAAAGCAGGAACAGGATACTAAGTTGGATGATCACCCATTGAATGGCAAAGCACATTCAAAAGAATGTGTTTTTATTTTTTATGTTTCCATGTTTCTCTACCAATGTTACAGTTCTTTTGTAATGCCTTGCCATTGAGCACAGACAGAAGCTTGCCATGGTTTATAGCAGTCCTCGGTCAAGTTAAAGGAAATAACATTTGATGGAGGGGGGAAGGTTTCTAGCTCCTGATACTGGTCTAGAGGCTTGGCCACAGCCAGTCAGCTGCTCAAAGCAGTCACAGTCTGGGTCCCCTCATAGTCCGATTTTGGGGTGTTTTCTTTGTGCAGTGAGAGAAAGGCAGGTATTAAGGAAGTTGGAAATGGGTGGCTGTTACTTCTGGTACTGGTGGGGAGGTGTCCCAATTGAGTGAGTAGGCAGCTCAGAGGACATTCAGGGTTAGTGATGCCAGGGGTGGATGACAGCAAAGAAGGGAAAGTTTGAACATAATAGTGAGAGTGTTAGGGCATGAGACTTATTTGGAGGTGGGAAGGAGGAGTGAGAGTGTTAGGGCTTGAGACTTATTTGGAGGTGGGAAGGAGGAGTGAGTGTGAGATAATGAAGTGTAGATGGTGTCATATACATTGGTGGACTGGAGAAGGGTATTGACCTTCTTCCTATACTGCTGAGCATCAATGAGCTGGCTGAGACTGTAAGGACCCCTGTGGCGAGGTCAACCAGACTTGTGTCATGGGCCCCTCTCCTGCCATGAACAGGATAAATATCAGGAAATGTGCCAGACAAGCTCTAGTCTAACAGCGTTTGTCACAACAACAAAGATCTTTTGGCATACTAGTCATGATACAGCCTCTGGACAGAAACTTTGAGTTTAAATCCTACTTCAGGACTGGTGCGTTCATAACATGGCCAAATAGATTGATTATTAGCCTGTAAACCTTTCCAGTGCACCAGTTGTAGGCACAACAACCATTTAAATATGGCACCTGTGGCAGGGATGCCAGACATTACCAGGTGTGGCAAGTGGTGCTGTATATGGAGAATGGTAAAATCGGGCTTGAATCAGATGAGAGGGATGCCACAGATGTGGGGTCAGTAGTTACTGAGGTTTGGTAAGTTGCAGCAAGAAAACTCAGTAGGCCTCAAGGAGTGAATGCTTTCATGAAACTCAATGAACTTGACACTTAGCCAAAACAAAATACAGAAATACAGTTGATAGACATAACATTCTAATACAACAACACACAACCACCACTAATTCTGTCAATTATACCAATATACCAATGGTTGTCCAGTAATATGCTATGCTTAACACTTGAAAAATAATACTAGATAGGGAAATCAAAGATCATTCAAAATATCATGCAATGTTATCAAGCTAATTCTTTATATTCTCTGGAATTGGGAATTGTGTACTGACATGGAGAGAAAACTGGTTGGCAGACAGGAAACAAAGAATAAGAATAACTGGGTCATTTTCCAAGTGGCAGCCAATAACTGTTGGGATACTACAGGGATCAGTACATGGACCTCAGATATTCAGAATATATATTGATGACTTAGAAGTGGAAGGAAATGTAATATCCCCATGTTTACAGGCAAGACAAAGCTGAATGGGATTAGATGTGATTAGAATAGTTTGATACAGACTAAATAGGTCGAAGGGCATTTTTTCTATGCTGCTGATCTCTATGACTCAGTGGGTGGGAGGATGAGCTGGAAGGTGGATGCAGAAATGTTTCAGTGTGATTTTGGCAAATTGGTTGAGTGGGCAAATGCATGGCAGATGAAGTATAATGTGGTTAAATGTGAATTCATCCTATTTGGCATTACAACACAGGAAATTAGATTATTATCTGGATGTCGATAGACTGATAAAGGGGGAGGTGCAATGAGACCTGGTATCCTTTTACACCAGGCACTGAAAGTCAACATACAGATGCAGCAGGCAGTGAAGAAGGGGAATGGTACATTGGTCTTCAGATCAAGAGGGTTTGAGTACAGGAGCCGACATTATGTACTTGCTTTCAACCAGCTAATTTTGTATCCATACTGCTACTGTCACTTTTGTTCCATAAACTGTAACTTACCCACAATCTTTTCTGTGATGCTTCATCAACTGCCTTTTGGAAGTCCATGTACACTACATCAAAAGTTTTATTATCAGCAATCCTTTCTGCTACCTTATCAAAAAGCTCAGTTGTTAGTTAATCATGATTTTCCATTAACAAATCCGTGCTGTCTTTCCTTAATTTTCCATGTTTGTCTGAATGACCATTATGTTTGCTCCGAAATTATTGTTTAAGTAATGATAAATGAGATGGATTTTATTTATTATGCTTTTTATAACAGAATTAATTTTGGGTCAATACCCTTAGAAATGACAAGCATTTGAGCTCATTTCTTTTCTTTCTCTTCAGGTGCCATGCTCTAAGGGGGCATTGGGAGCCACAGGCTTCCACTGATTGGTCCCTGAACATACTTGGCAGAGTACATTGCCTTCTGCAAGGTGGCTGACCAGGAAATTCTCCTGCTCTTACTGCTGGCAACAGGTATTGCAAAGATTTACAGGCAAATAATCAACCGATTTGGCCATGTTATGATTGGTTCAGTCCAGAAGTGCGATTTGAACCTGTGGCTTCTTCCCAGAGATATTCGAGAAACAGGAGGCATAGTTTAAAAGTAAAGGAGAGCCCATTTAAAACAGAGATAAGGAAACTTTTATTTCTCTCAGGGGCTTGTAAGTCTTTAGAATTCCCTTTCTCAAAAGGGAATGGATACAAAGTCTTTAAATATTTTTAAGGCGGAGGTAAATAGATCTTTGATTTGTAAAAAGGTGATAGATTATCAAGGATATACAAGGGTGTAGAGTTGAGGTTAAAATTAAATCAGCTATGCTAAAGGGCCAAGTGGCTTACTTTTGTCCTTTGTTGTATATTCGTAGTGTGCTGCAAGACCTCTGTTGTAAACTCATTACCATAACAGAAGGAATGTGGTTTCTTTATTTACTTTGATTACTATAATGTACATGTTTTAAACTGCAGGTTTTATTTTTCTATACCAAAAGAAAGTAGGGCTGGTTTCCCAGTATACAACTCCCAACTCCATGCACTTTAATTTTACATGCTGAAGGGCATAGATAAATTGAATAGGCAAGGTCTTTTTGCAAGGGTAGCGGAGTCCAAAACTAGATGGCAAAAGATTTAAGGTGAGAGGGAAAGGATTTACAAAGGACCTGAGGGGCAACCTTTTCACAGAGAGGGTGGTGTGTGTATGGAATTATAACATTTAAAAGACATTTGGACACGTGAATGAATAGGATAGGTTTAGAGGGATATGGCGGAGGTGGGTACTGCAGATGCTGGAGCTGAGAGTCAAGATTAAAGGGATATGGGCCAAATGCAGGCAAATGGGACTAGTTCAGTTTAGGATACCTGGTTGGCAAGGACGAGTTGGCCTGAAGGGTCAGTTTCCATGCTGTATGACTCTATGACTCTATGAAAGGAGACAGACAGTACTGATGAACTGTTGTTTTTGGTCTAAAGTAATGTACTGGTGGGTTGCCCCAGGGGTTGGAGCTATGTTTCCTGCAACATGTTATTCTCCTATAACACATGTTTCATCAACATGATTTGGCTGTAACGCGATTGGTGAATTGGGGAACAGTTTTTTTAAAAATGTGAACTCCCATTGACTATTACATGAGTCTGTGAGACCAGGAACAAAGGAACTTGAGAGGACGGAGTGGCTGCTAAGTGTGTGTAAAATCGATCTGGGACAACCTTTCTTACTATCAAACAGAAAACCTTATCAATTTATGAGGACCTAAGGAAAACAGATGAAAATCCTGCAGATGTGCTTGTCGTCAGTGCTAATAAAGGTTGGTTTTCTGGATTTAAGAGCCACTATACTTTTCAAAACCTGAAGTTATGTAGTGAAGCTGTCAGAACAGATGAGGAACGTGCACTGTCATTTCCTCTCATTGATTGAGGAAGAAGGCGACACCATAGATCAAATCTTCAATTTGGACGAGACAGGTTTATACTGAAAGTGAATGTCATCCAGAACCTACGTTTCTAAGAATGAAGCACACCAGATTTTAGGTCACAAAGGATCATATGACTGCGTTTTTGGCTGCCAATGCTAGTGGAGTCTTAAAGCTTAAGCCTGTGTTGGTGTACCACTCTGCCAACCTGCGAGCCTTGAAAGTTTACCTTAAGTCCACTTACAGTGACTACTTCAGGTCAAGCAAAAGAGGTTGGATGACGGGGCAATTTTTTTTTCTGACTATATTTAGAAATTATTGGACAATGCACCAAGCCATTCACCCACCATCGGTGAGCTTTCTAAAAACATCAAAGTACTATTTCTACCGCCAAAGATAATCTCTTTCATTCAACCCATGGACCAGGGTGCATTAGCAACTTTTAAAGCTTATTATTTAAGGCACACATTCAAGAAGCTGATTTCATTTACTGAGGGGAATAATGAGGACAGTGTTCTTCAATTTTGGGAGAACTTTAACATTAGGAATGCTATTGCCATCATTGTGGAGGCCTGGGGTGATGTCAGTGAGGATTGCCTGTATGTAGTTTGGTGGAAGCTTCTCTTAGATCTTCTTCATGACGTTAAAGGCATTGAACCATCAGAGGAGCTTCCAGCAATCAAAGAACATTGTATCACTCTTGCAAAGCAAGTTGGATTTGAAGAAGTGGAGTTTAGGAATACAGTTGCCACTTCTCAAATCCAACTTGCTTTGTAAGAGTGACACAATGTCCTTTGATGTTGAGGAGTTGCTTGAGCCCCATTGTGAAGACTTCTCCACAGCTGATCTCCAACAACTTGTTGTTGCGGGGGAAATTGAAGCTCGAGATGAAGACATTGAAGTCCAGGATGCAGCACCACAAGAACTTTCCACTTCTTTTTTTTCTTCAGTCCTGAAGGAAGTTGAGAAGCAATTGCAGCTCTTAGAAGACAATGACTACAATGCAAAATGCAGCAGGATCACTCTTCTTGGCATAAAGACTTATCTAGTACCCTATGAACAGCTTCTTCATGAAAGAAGAAAGATGGCAAAGCAGAAAAGACTAGATGCCTTTTTTTTAGCCAAGCCCCCAAGAAAGAGTCTGAGGATGATGAACGACAGCCATCCACTTCAGGACTAAATATTTCCTTTCGTCGTAACCCTGCACCCAGAACTGTCAGTAATGATGATGCTGATGATGACCCTCATCCCCTGTCTTAATACAGTGCTGTAACTCAGCAAACTCAGAAACCCCCTTAAGTATTAAATTTACTGTATTATTTCATTAAAATATTTTATTTGAAAATTTATTTAGACTGTGCTATCATTTCTGTTAGGCTAACTACTATTTTTGTTACAATTTTTACTGATCTTATGCCTATGGGTAAAACATCCAACCATGCTTTACCCATAGGCTCTGTTATTTCTATTGCATGATTTTCTATGACACAAGGTCTCGTAGGAATGCAACTACATGTTATACCTGAACAAACTGTATTCTTAATCTATAGTAATGACCTAGACTTGGATGCATAGGCAGAATTTCAAAATTTGTGATTAGCACTAAGGTTGGAAGTATTGTGAATATAAGATTGATAATGAATTCTTCAAATGGGCATACACAAACGTGTGGAATGAACAGATAAATAGCAAATTAAATTTTATACAGAGAAATTTTCTTTTTCTTTTTCCAAGATGATCGAGAAAAGGCAATGTAAAATTAAGGATACAGTTCCAAAGGCCATGGAGAAGCGTGGCGACCTGAGGTCATATGTGCACAAAACATTAAAGGTACAGGGTAGGTTGTAAAAGTGATTAATAAACATAAGAATGGATGAAAAAGTATTAGGCGTAGACCCTGCCTCCAGTCTTGCCTGCTACTCTATTCAATACAATCTTTGCCTCCATCTTTGGCTTTAACTTTACTTCCCCATATCTCTTGATTCTCAGAGAGACCAAAAGTCTGTCAATTTCAGTGTTAGATCTATTCAACAATTCAATAAGTATCCACAATATTGTGGGGTAGAGAATTCCAAAGATTCCCTGCGAATTGTGTGAAGGAATTTCTCCTCATCTCAATCCAAAATGATCTATATCTGACTTTGACATTGGGTCCTTTTGTTCTAAATTCCACCACATTGTAAGGCATATGAGACTCTGGGCTTTATAAATAGAACACAAACAAGAGGAAATTATGAAAACTTGATTTAGAAAATATCTTGTCACTGCACTCCACAAAGCATGTGAAGGCATTAATGTGCAGAAAAGGTTCACAAGAAACTTTGCATGGATGAGTAATTTCATTTGTGTGCATGGATTGAGGAAGCTGAGTGATCTCGTTGGAGCAGAGAAGGTTCCTGGTTCAAACTCCTTACAATTTTAAATACCTTTATCCAATCTCCTCTTCTCCCATCTGCGCTGTTAAGATCCCTCAAAATCTTATGTTTCAATGAAATCACTTCTCACTCTTTGAAACTCCAACAGCTACAACCTAGCCTCTCTAACCTGTTGTCATTAGTGAACCACCCTCCCCATTCCAGTTATTCATCTAGTAGACATTTTCTGAACTGCCTGTAATGCATCTATATCCACTGGTACTCGCATGCTGCCTCACAGCACTAGGGACACATATTCAGTTCCATCCTCGAGTGACTGCCTATGTGGGGTTTGCATGTTCTCTCTGTCTCTGCATAGATTTCCTTCCACAGTCCAAAAATGTACTGGCTAAGTGGATCAGCCATGGGAAATGCAGGGATGCAGGGATGCGGCAGGTCTGGGTGGGATGTTCTGGGAGGGTCAGTGTGGGTTTGATGGACCAAAAGACCTACTTTCACACTGAAGGGATTCTTTAAATAAGGTGACCAATACTGTGTACCATACTCGAGTTATGGTCTCAGCTATGTCCTGTTTAACTAAAGCATAAGATCACAACTTTTGTATTCAATTTCCCACATAATAAATGATAACATTCTTTGCTTTCCTAATTACTTGCTGTACTTACATGCTAATCTTTTACAATTCATGCATGGAGACACTAGGTCCCTCTGCATTTCAGAGTTTTGCAATCTTTCATCTTTTAGATAATATGCTTAATTTTCAGCACTTCTGCCAAAATGGACAATTTCATACTTTACCACATTTTACTCAACATCTTTGACTTTTCATTTAATACTCCATTAATAACTCTGTAATTCAGAAGTAGCCTCAGTCCATTGTCAATTGTCAATTGCCATTTAAAAAAAACTCAGGAAGTCTGCTATCCTTACCTGTCTAGCCTACATGTGACTCCAGGTCCATGGAATTGTTTGTGGTTCTTGACAGTCCCTGGTATGACTTAGAAAGCCATTCAGTTTATCTGACAACTACAATAGCAACAATTAATAAAACCAAAGTAACTATCCTGCATTGGTCTAGGTATCAGAAACAGTTTGACTCTGTTGAACCTGCTAAGTTCTTCTTACTAATACCTTGGAGTTTATGCTAAATTTTGAGTCCCACAGACTAATCAAACAACAGTCCATCATAGTCAGAGACATTGAATCATACTTTATAGACAATATCTCTCCATTCTCACCATCCATAGTATGTCCTGTTCTCCTGATCAAACAGAACCACTAGAGATGGGAGCATAATGACACACAGTCAAAAGGGAGTTGTCCTCAACATTGCGTCTGGGCGTAATGAAATTGGCATCAAAGTCTATGCTAACTGCCCGTACCTCCCCTCTCTCAGACCACCCAACAACTAATGAGTCTGTATACCTTGATATTGACTACCAATTAGGAGAAGCACTGAAGATGGTAAGGACACAAATTGAACTCTGGATGGGGTATTTCAATGTCCATTATCAACCATTACTGAATGTGTTGGATGATTCCGAAAGGACATAGCTGTTAGACTGGATCTCTGGCAGGTTGTAAGTGAATAAACAAGAAGAGAAAATGTATTTGACCTCAATCTAGTTAAAAAATAAAAGTGTTGGAGAAACTCAGCAGGTCTGGCAGCATCTGTGGAGTAAGGAATAGAGTCAACATTTTGAGTCCAGTATGACATTTTTCAGAACTCATCAGTTTAGTTGTTACAGAAGCATCTTCCATGAGAGTATTCAGAGGAATGACACCTCACAGTTCTTCACCTCACAGAAAACTAAGTCTCATCTCCATAATGAGGATATCCTCCATCATGTTGTGTGGCACTATTATTGGAAATTTGGGCCCTCTTTAAAACTGTGGTCTCTTAGTATTCCATATTCGGCATTTCCTGTGTAGTATGTGACCTTATCTAACTGTATTACAATAGTAACTAGCCCTCTACAAGCATGAACAAAAGATGCATTGGGTGCCACACCATCTTGTTATGAGTGCAGTGTTTTTGAAAATGAGAAGGTTTGTTCTTGGAAAGAATGAAAACTAACCTTCAAATGGAGGTGGGAATGGTATATTGATCATCCTGATATCATGAGTAGCTGCCCATGGTCATTGGCTGAGACGATTTCGACAGGTGATTGATACAACATAGATGGCTACCCCCAAAATAAGATATAGCAATAGGGATAGATGTGGAGAGATGAGAGAAAGGATCAAGGGGAATGGGACACAATTTTCTTAAGAGAAGACCAGGAGTTCCTCTAAATCACCCTAAGGAAAAAACAAAGAAAAGCTAAAGATACCACTTCAAAACCACCTCCCTCACAAAAAAAAGTCATGCATAATTTAGCAAGCTACTTTTGAGAAAGATTGTAAGTATTTTCTGCAAGAATAAACAAACAGAATTTGGTCATGCTTGAAATCACAGTATAATTTTTGATCTCAGTTTTAAAGCTATTATGAAAACATCTGATTAAACCGGACAGTAAAGTTTTTCCAGAGCCCCTAAATCAGATAGAATGGGATACTGCACTTAGAATATTGTGCACTTGGAGTATTGTCTTCAGTTTTGCTCACCTTGCTATAGGAAGGATGTTATTAAACTGGAAAGAGAGCAGAAGAAATTTACAAGGATGTTGCAAGGGTTACACGGAGATGTTGGACAACCTAGACATTTTCTTTAGAGCATAGGAGACTGAGGGGGGAGCTTATAGAGGTTGTATGATCATGAGAGGCATGGATTGGGTGAATGTACTCAGTCTTTTTCCCAGGGTTGGGTAATTGAGGACTAGAGGCCATCAGCTTAATGTTAGGGAGGAAAGAATAAAAGGGAACCAGAAGAGCAACTTTTTTACGTAGAGGGTGGTATACATATGAAATGAGCTGTTAGTGGAAATGGTTGAGGTGGGTGCACTAACAACATTTAAAGGACATTTGGACATGGATAGGAAAAGGTTGGGAGTGTATGGGCCAAGTGCAGGGAAATGGGGTTAGCATGGATGAATATTTTGGTCAGCATGGACCAGTCTGGGCCAAAGGGCCTGTCTCCATGCTGTAGGACTCTATGACATTGACTCTATAATAGAGAAAGAACAAAGTAACACAGCATCAAATGGGAAAGAGAATAATTCATCTAAATGTAGTTAGGTGGACTGTAAAGGAAAATGTCGATGAAATTAGTTATTAATAGCATTCTCTTGGAGATAATGTATGTCCTTGCCCATGAAGCTTTTCTTTAAGAGAACCAAATTGGATGATTTGGCTAGCATCCAGGAAATTGGGACCAAATGAGGAGGAAATGCATGCATCCCTGTGACCAAGCTTTTAATCTTTCAAAAATATCTCCTGGAAGTCAAGAATGCATGGCATGATTGTGGGATATTGATATACACATCCAGAAGTCATTGTTGTATCTGAAGTAACTAACAGGAGGGAATACATGGAGAAAATGCACTGAAAAACATTTCTCAGGTATGTATATATTTGATAAAATGGTTATTGTGTGAGAGAAAATATTTGAAATGATGAACATTTCTACCCTGATAATGGGATAAATTTTAAACAGATCTAGAAATTCAAGATTCAGTATTGTAGGTCATAAGTTGCAAAATATAGGATTTGACCACAATCTATAAGCTAATGGCCCAGTATACCTCCCACTCTAGAATTACCTTCAAGCCAGGGGATCAATATGCGATGCAGGAGAACATGTCAAGAGCAACAACAGACATATTAAAAATTAGGTCTTAGACCTGGTGAAACTACAGAACAAGACTACTGCAACAGCAACAGCAAAAGTAGTATGCAATTGAAGGAACTGAGTAATTCACTGATAACTGCAGTCTTGCTACATCCAGTTGTGAAAGTGGTGAATAATTAAAAAACAAACTCGAGGACCATGCTCTGCACATATCCCCACACTCAGTGATAGGGGAGTCCAGCACACCAGTGCAAAAGCTATTAAAAATAGCTGAGAGCATTGAAAAGGCTATGAACCTTGACATCATGCTAGTAAATGGTGCTCAAGACCCAGCCATGCCCCTAGACAAGTTGTTCCAGTAAAGCTACAAACTTTCATCTATTTGGCAATGTAGGAGCATATTGCTGCAGATGTTGGAATTTGTCCAGAAAACAAAAAGTGCTCTGGAGATCTCAGCAGGTCAGGTAGTATCCATGGAGAGAAAGCATGCTAACATTTCGAGTCTAAATGATGTTATCTTGCTTTCTATCCATGGATGCTGCCTGATCCGCTGAGATCTCCAACATTTTTTGCTTTCAGTCATCTATGTGGCAGTGTAGAAAATTGCCTATGAATGTGCTGCCCACAACCGTCAGGACAAATCCAACATTGCCCATCTATCTTCATCTGTTTCAACAATGACTTTCCCTCCATCATGAGATCAGAAGTGAGGATGTTTACTGATGATTGTAGAATGTTCAGCACCATGCTTAACTCCTTAAATATTGAGGAGTCCATATGCAACATGACCTGGATAAAATTCAGGCTAGGGTTGTTAAGTTGCAAGTATCATTTGCACCACATAAGTGCCAGCCAATGATCATTTCTAACAAAAAGTAACCTAACCATCTCTCCTGTAACTTTCTCTTTCTTAATGGAATATATTTTATTGAGAGTTTCTTAATTGTGTGTCACTGTAGTTCTACCATGCTACCTATTATTCCTTTTATCCAGTTCACCTACGTCTTCAAAAATTTGCAATTCCCTTGTTAAAGCTTAAGACTTTGGTTTAGAATCCAATAGATAAATGCAGACTATTAACTTTGAAACTCTAATTGATTAACTTGAAAAGCTTAAACTTTGGGGTTGAGAGAAAAACAGTTAAAAATAAACCAGGATCCATTAAAGCAATCCCCAAAGACACCTCACATTAAAGTAGCCAAATTCACAGAAATATGCAAAGGATTTCTAAAGACTTGAACCGAAACAAGACAAAACACTTTAAAAATGCAAGGTTGCCTTCTAATGTCGAGGTGATAAAGCAAGAGAGTCATCCCCGGACAATGTGAAATCCGAGATCTCTTGAGCATAAGAACTACTGGAACAAAGACTTCAACACAAAACCTGCTATGCAAAGGGCAGGATTGAGCCACCTCCTCACGCTTCCCCAACTACATCAAAGGATCACAGGGGAACTCTGTATCGACCAATAAAATACTTTGTAAAAATGCATTGTCCCTATTATGGATCAATAACCAGTTTTGATACAGTTAACCTCCCTTCCTATGAGAAGCTGCGATTGTAAGCTTGTGGCTTTTACTACAGAGACACTCCCTATCATCAGCAACTTTCAGAAAATAAAATTCTCTTTCTCTCTGGAAGTTGTGCCTGATTGTGCAAAAAATGAGAAGTAAGGGAAACTGGCTGTGAACTGAGATCCTTATAATAACTGCAAAAGGTGCTACTACTAACTACATCCAAAAAAAACAGCTTAGCAACATCAGTTTGATTCAAGAAAACCTAGTTGACTGGCTCCTTGGTGCTCACAGCAAAACATAGCTAACTACATTTTTAATTCGAAAAAGTGTAGTCAAGAACTTAAACCTTTGTTGTGATCAAACGAGGAAGATGAGTAAAGGGATGCCAGTTAACTTCTTCTCAACCCAACAGGTAGGAAGAAGGAGGAAGTTGGTCACCAGAATTTGTAATGGAAACCACAGACAATGGCAGTGGCCATTACCTTAAATTTCTGATCCATCGATGTTAGATGTCAACATGTAAGAGTCAACGGAAGAGTTGATAGAGGTGATGCTGAAGCAGGACGAAACATCATCATTTCCTTAAATGAAACTTGACATACTTTTGGATAATACCATGAGGGGAAGCAGGTCAGAGAAATAGAAGAGGGGCAGTGATGGATCATTGAGATATGCAACAACAATTTGTATTCATATTGTGTGTTTCAGGTATAAAACCTCTCAAAGCATGGCACATCACAGGAGCATTATAAAACAAAACATAACAGTGATCTGCATAAGAAAGCTAACAGTACAAGCACAGGAACAAAAAAACTATTGTAAGTGATTTTCTGGCTATGTTTGGATAGCTAGGAAGGTAAGTGGGTGAGTGAAAATCAAAGACATTGGTGGAAGATGGCATCATCAATTGTAATAAAGGCTGCAGATAGGTTGCAGTTTAAGGAGAGATAATTTAACACAGTCACATGGTTGACATACACATTTTAGAGTTATAAGAGGGATGGAATCTTAATTTGAGGGTTTCAAATATAGGGCAAAATTTTCCCAAGTTTTGCAAGCATTTTGTGGTTGTCTGAAAATGTGTCAAACGTCCAATTCTTACCCATAGAAAAAGACCCAACCCTCTGCATTGGGCACTTAAGTGGACACCAGAAGGCCTTCATCCTGGCTGAGGACCCAATGACCGAGAATTGCACAGTCCAGAAGCTATAATACCTGCCACTGCCATGGAGGCAGCCATGGCTGCTGTTAGTACACCATCACTCAGAGTGACAGGATCAAGAAGCAAACCATTAAAAAGTTGTTGATGGGGGCAGGAGGTCTCATGGGATGAGAACCATGAGGAGAATGGTGGTCATAGAGAATAGAAGAAAGGGCATGGAGGTCTGTCAGTGGTCATATACTACCCATTTGTTTATGCCCTAATCATGCAAAAATAATTGCAGAGGGAGAGACCTTGCTCCATTTGACAGACAACATACACAGGTTTACCAGTCAGATAGACCCACCTGTCAGTTGTCATGTCTGGCACTGCAAAAATTGCATCCCAAGCAGAAAGTGGTCCTTTACTGGTTGTTAATTGGCCACTTAGGGATCCTAAGTGGATGCAGGGTGGGAAAATCGGCTATGAGCTTACCCTCCCAGATCTTAATTTTGTGAAAGCAGGTAGGCATTGGATGTAGGTCCCATTGAAAACCAGCTCATTTTTCAGACTGGTACAGTTGAGAACAGAAGCGAGTCAAACAGTCAGGGCAGGCAGGGACAAGGTAGGACTCATAAATTAAACTGCATTTATTTCAATGCAAAGGGCCTAACAGGGAAGGCAGATGAACTCAAGGCATGGTTAGGAACATGGGACTGGGATATCATAGCAATTACAGAAACATGGCTCAGGATTGGGCAGGACTGGCAGCTTAATGTTCCAGGATACAAATGCTACAGGAAGGATAGAAAGGGAGGCAAGAGAGGAGGGGGAGTGGCATTTTTGATAAGGGATAGCATTACAGCTGTGCTGAGGGAGGATATTCCCGGAAATACATCCAGGGAAGTTAT
>NC_057711.1:83088806-83123110 GCF_004010195.1 Chiloscyllium plagiosum | reverse complement strand
GGCTGAACAGACTGGGGCTGTTTTCCCTGGAGCGTCAGAGGCTGAGGGGTGACCTTATAGAGGTTTACAAAATTATAAGGGGCATGGATAGGGTAAATAGACAAAGTCTTTTCCCTGGGATTGGGGAGTCCAGAACTAGAGGGCATAGGTTTAGGGTGTGAGGGGAAAGATATAAAAGAGACCTAAGCGGCAACTTTTTCACACAGATGGTGTTATGTGTGTGGAATGAGCTGCCAGAGGATGTGGTGGAGGCTGGTACAATTGCAATATTTAAGAGGCATTTGGATGGGTATATGAATAGGAAGAGTTTGGAGGAATATGGGCCGGGTGCTGGCAAGTGGGACTAGATTGGTTTGGGATATCTAGTCGGTGTGGACAGGTTGGACTGAAGGGTCTGTTTCCATGCTGTACATCTCTATGACTCTATGACTCTAAGTAGCATTTTTTTCAATCCTTTTCCTATCTCCCCAAAGATTTTATTGTCATGCATGGGTTTGGAGGGAGAAAGTAGTGTGCTGGGGATCCCCTAAGCGAAAATAGTGTGCTGGGTTAGACTGGAATAGAGGTCCCCTAGGAGAAAGTGAGGATTGCAGATTCTGGAGATCAGAGTCAAAAAGAGTGACACTGGAAAAGCACAGCCGGTCAGGCAGCATCTGAGGAGCAGGGGAGTCGACATTTCGAGCATAAGCTCTTCATGAAGCATAAGCTCTTCTTCATTCCCAATGAAGAGCTTATGCTCGAAACGTCAACTCTCCTGCTCCTCGGATGCTGCCTGACCGGCTGTGCTTTTCCAGCACCACATTTTTTGACTCTGTCTGGAATAGGGGTCCTTCAGCCAAAACCATTAATAAGTTGCTTTGCAGTGTTCATAAGTCATACATGAAAGTTAGTAACGGGTTAATGTGTGACTCTGCAACCAGCAACATGCTTGTCAATTCAAAGCATGAATGAAATGAAAGGTAAACTGGACAGGAAAGAGGGTTTGAGCAACATGAATAAAGGGAAACAGAAATTGGTTTTGTACTGAGTACAAACCATCCAACTGAATGCAAAAGATGTTTTAACAGCTGGCACACTGAGAAAAATACCTAATTAACACAGTAGCATCAAAAAAACAAAATTTTCTTTAATCTTTCTGTTAATTCCCTTAGGCTCAAATTAGATAGCTGAATACTAATTTGGTGTTAACTCATTTATTTTAAATGGGCTAACACTTTTGGTAAAAAAAATCAGGGAGATGCATTAAACATTCATACAGCAGTATTTCACAGTTTAATTTCACGTTTTTACCTTCACAGCTTTCTTTTCCCCAGACATTTTCCTATTTTCATCACAAAACAGTCACACTGTTGATTGTTAATGTTATTGTAACTTCTTCCTCTGAAACAATAGTTTAATCGTGATGGATAAAGTTTATTTATTATTATCTTGGCTGTGTGTAAAATAAAAGCCTGCAATAGTTGTTGTGGTAAGAAAAGTATCCCAGTGTGGCTAAGTATTAAGGAATGACAATCTTTCTGGAGAGGTTACACAAAGGTCAGAATGTCTGTGGTAAATAAATAGTGAGGTTAACCTGAAGTGTTTATTAAGAGGTTGAAGTTATTATTGTTCAATGTGGCTAGTGTGTGCTGAGTATGCACTATCATGCTATGCCAACTCTTCAACGTTCACTGACACCATTGCAGATAAAATTTGAATCAACAGAGGACAGAAACATTGACCTAAGTTTCTGCGACAATGTACCAATATTGTCAGAGCTATTTATCCACCTCAAATAAGCTGGAATTTTCAAATGCATACTAGATCCCATACAAATCAGTTTTCTCCATCCACTGCATTAGTTTAAACACCCCACCCACAGGCCATCCAGATTACATAAATAACGGCGGCAATTTTCTGTTAATTTCACCCTGTTGCATGGCTTCAGTGAGGCTTAAATAACTAAGGTTATTTCAGGTATTAGTGTACTCATATGTGCCTTATAAAAACAACTGAATGTACTTTCCTTATGTTGGTAACTAACTAATGTACACCAAGGTAACTAGTAAACAGTTCTTCGAGGATTTTTGGGCAGAAGGATGCTGCCTCCAGCCCCTTGTTTTGACTAGGTTGGAGAACCCACTTAGTTTGCACTGGTAGAGGATCATCTACTGCTGAGTTTTAACAAGAAAAGGTTCTTGCCTCAAACAAAATGTAGTTTATTGAATGTTAAAAATTAGGTACAAGTTACTAAGAAAAAATAGTGATACAATGAGTTTAATTTACTCTGTGGATATTTGTCAGCCCTCCATATGACCTTAAAATCGAGCAGTTTAGAAGCTTCACAATTCTCCCAGAAGATCTTCCTTCAGATTTAGAAGATTGTAAGGATTTGGCTTGCTGAGTTTGGTTTTATTCTTGACCCTGTATGGTCCACGAGGACCCTCTCTGCTGGAGGACATTTTATTTCTTAGATGTCTTTTATTAAGAATGGCATTCCTGTTAAACCAGGTAGTCAATCCATTACCTTATTAGAGGATATTTAATCACCTGCATTTCTGTCACAGAAGACCACTTCTGCACTGAAACAGATAGTTGTCCCATAGTAGTATCTGAGAAATTTATAGACCTTTAATCTCACGCATTTCCACCATGGAAGGTGGCTACTCAATAGAAACAAGTATTTCCTTGTACTAGTCTGGAACTCTGAGTCACTACTTCCTGTTATGTTACCATGTCTTGAGTCTGTGGAAACTGATGTGGCTTCAATGGAGTCCTAAGCTGCTGCTTCTCCTGCTCCTTGGATGCTGCCTGACCTACTGCCCTTTTCCAGCAACACAATTTTCAGCTCTGATCTCCAGCATCTGCAGTCCTCACTTTCTCCATCTTCATTTTATGTCAGCAAAGCTTTACTTTAAATCAATTTTGTGAACTCTTTCCTTCAACTGCTTGATTCATTTATCTTCTATGATTACCCTTCTGGTGAATTCAAAATGTTCACATCCTCAGTTGCGCTACTTGAGGAATGCTGCTGATTTAGCTCTGTCAGTGAATTGATGATTCTTCTTTGGAAGATTAAAAATTCACATATTCCTTTTGAACCTGTGCCATTTCATCAGCCATTTTTTTTTCATAGGTGATAGGACAGTTTTCCACTTCTGACATTCATGAATAATTGCAAACTTCACAATGAGCTCTGAGATTTTCAATTTCTCTCGAGATCTTGACATTGCAAACTACAGCTTCCAGCAGACCCTGTGCCACCAGGCCTCATCTCAAGACAGGACTGTAAATGACCACAGGGATTTTGGTGGGAGTGTTTGCAAGTGGAAAGGTGCAAGAGCTACTGTTAACCTCAGAGATTTCTCACATCAATCTTCTGGCTAAATTTAAGCACTGTCAATATTCTTTTTTTATGCAGGAAATTACCTATAAACTTTTGCAATCAAGTTGGCAATCCTCCCAGATAGCGTGTGGCTTATCAGCTGTCTCCAAGTCAATGCTGCTAGCAAACCTTGAAAGATAATTTGGGGGCATTTAAAAACTAGTCTTTTGACCTCATTTTGTTTGAACTCTTGTTGTTATGTGTTCAGAATATCTGCGTTGTGGGACAGTGCTTTGGAGGTGGGATGTTTTGGTTCTATTGGAATTGCTGATGATTTAAAAAGCTAATTTACATATTTAAAATATAAATAAGTCACTAATGTGTAAAAATACCAAACCCTTACATAGCACAGTGCCCAGAGTTTGATAATAAAACTTGTGTTCTGAGGTCAACAATAAGATTGTAAGATCTTATACTCCACAACCACCTGATGAAGGAACAGTGCTCCGAAAGCTAGTGCTTCTGATTAAACCTGTTAGACTATAACCTGGTGTTGTGTGATTCTTAACTTTGTACACCCCAGTCCAACACCGGCATCTCCAAATCATTTTGTACCAAAATCACCAAACTTGTGACGTTTTCTAACAAGTGATTGTTGATAGCAATTTCTAAGTGTGAATTACAGGATGTTGGTGAAGCCGCTTTTAGAGTACTGTGTACAGTTCTGGCCACCTTGCTGTAGAAAAGATATTATTAAACTTGACAGGGTGCAGAAAAGATTTACAAGGATGTTAATGGGACTGGAGAGTTTGAATTATAAGAACAGGATGGATAGACTGGAATGCAGGAGGTTGAGAGGTGACCTTATAGAAGTTTATAAAATCATGAGCAGCATGGGTAAGGTGAACAGCAAAGGTATTTTCCCCAGGACAGGGGAGTTCAAAACTAGAGGACATAATTTTAAGATGAGATGTGAAAGATTTAAGAGGGACTTGAGTATTTTTTTTCAGAGAGGATGGTTCATATGTGGAATGAACCGTTAGAGGAAGTGGCAGATGCAGTGCATTTAAAACATTTACAAAACATTTGGACAGGTACATGGTTAGAAAAGGGTTAGAGGGATATGGGCTAAATGCAGACAAATGGGACGAGCTTAGTTTGGAAAATTTGGTCAACATGGGTCTGTTTCCATTCTGTATGACTCTATGACTTTATCCCTGGCCATCATGCCACTGACTGAGCCCTGGCTGTGCACACAAAGAATTTCAAATTGTATACTTTCTAGCACATACTCCCAAAGGGAAGTTGGAATAACTGGCCTTCTTTCATGCAATAATAAGTCAGCTATGATTGTGAAACATTTTTGATGATCAAAGTACGTATTTTCAGCCAACTCACTAGATTTATGGTTTGGCCATCCTTCAGCACAATGGCAACATAATCTTCATCAGTCTTTTGATCTTGTTGAAGTTAGTTGAGTTTGTTTTGGCTTGCTGGCAACTGGTTCATCTCAGCTATGTGAAACATTTCTATTATGCCATCATAGTTAATCTCAATAGATTCTTTCTGCTTTTTGTCTTCCACCATGAGTTGAGGAAATCCAATAAAATCTTCTACCAGTTGTTGCATTGCTAAATTTTGCTTGACTAATATCACTTGAATTGTATTGGCGTAACTTGGTTTCTTTTAAATTGTTCATTGTTTATTGGAACTAGTTAAACATCTCTGCTACTTAAGGATGTGAGAATGAGATATGCATGGAGGCTGAAAGGTGAGAAGTGTTAATTATAAATCACTTATATTCTCAACAGTCCTATACTCTTTATGTCACAGAGTGATTTGCAATATACATTTAATCTTGAAAGTTATGCCATTTGAACCATGTAGTCTTATCTCTGTATGCATAACTTCTGTTTCTTCAGCTAAAGTAATTTGATGAAACAGTTATATGTCTATCTGATAAAACAGTGACACTTGCTCCTGTATTAAGATAAAGCTAATAAGATGTCTATTGACATAAACCCACTTTGACAAACTCAAGTTGATTAAATCACCGATTCCTGCTAGTAAATACAATGGATATCTTTTCTAAACTCATGAGGGGCATAGGTAAGGTGAATAGCAAAAGTCTTCTCCCCAGGATAGGGGAGTTAAAAACTACAGGGCATAATTTTAAGGTGAGATGAGCAAGATTTAAAAGGGACTTGAGTGGTTGGTGATTCTATCATATTAGTATCTTTGAGCAGTTGTTTGACATTTTGCTACTCTATAGTTGTATTCTACTTGTACTCATCTTCTAGATGTGATATATAATTTTACAAATGTACCATTCTTTTGTCATAGCTGGGTACTATGTATGTTTCTAGGGCCATTTAATTACTCAACTTTTATACAAATTCTTAGTACCTCCTGTGGGGTGTATCATGACACGTTAGCATGACACGTGACTCTTTAGAATGTTAATATATGATAAAATGGTCCATTGCTGACCTGTGATGGGTGCAGCTCCAACAAAACTCAAGAAGATTGATATCATCCATGCCAAAGCAGCCCACATGACTGGCATCACATCCACAAAAGTCCGTTCCCTCCAACACTGATCTCAGCAGAAGCACTCTGTACTATCTGCTTTGCTGTACTATCTGCAAGATGCACTACAGAAATTCACCAAAGATCCTTAGACAGCACTTTCCAAACCCATGACCACTTCTGTCCAGAAAGACAAAGACAGAATATACATAGGAACATGACTAATTGCAAGTTCCCCTCCCAAGTCCCTCACCATCCTGACTTGGAAATATATCACTGTTCCATCACTGTCACTGTGTCAAATCCTGGAATTCCCTCCCTAAGGGCATTGTGGGTCAGCCTACAGTAAGTAGACTTGTTCAAGGAGGCAGCTCACCATCACCTCCTCAAGGGCAGCTAGGAATGTGCACTTTATGCTAGCCAGCTAAGGATTCTCAAATCCACAAATGAATTAAAAACATATGTTTGTCATCCTCCTCTCAGGATTTGTCTGTGATTTTGCCAGGGTTTCTGCTTTGAAGACCATCTGAATAACTTTCTCCAAAGTCAAGTCTCTTTTAGACTGTAATAAACCTGCCAAAGACACATAATAGTTCTAACAACAATTCTGTCTTATGAATTCTGATTTCAAAGTAGAACAATGGTTTAAAGTATGAATCTCCAATTCTTACCATGTCTCAAATGTCTCGTAAGTAGATTCTACCTACTTTAGCTTTTAAATTGTTCCTTTTGTTACTTTACTTTTTTGTGACTTTCACAGTGTTACAAGCATGGTATAAAGTATGTCTTGATTCCCCAACTGTAGCCAGGCCTGTTGGTGTTTGATTGCTATGGCAGCAACACTCAGTGTGACTTGCATACTTTTTTTAGCTTTATCAGTGGAAATTTTGCACCATTAATTTAAAGATGTTCCCCTTACCAAACAGGGACTTTTAACTTTACTCTTAGAGCTCCAATGCATTAACTACCTAGATGATTTTCTAATACCCCTCAACATCCATGCTTCTTTTTGTGAAATCGATAATTGACAGATTTCAATTGATATGATTTAATTTATTATTGTCAGATGTACTCTGTACAGCGAAAAGTTTTGTTTTGTGTAGAGTATAGGCAGATCATAATATACAAAGTTCGTATGGTGCTTGAACAGAGCAAGAAATACTAAGTTACAGTTGCAGAAAAGATGTACAAAAAGCAAGATTAACATTAGTCATTAGTCTTTAAATCCTTTCTATTCCACTGTTTCTTTCATGATTTTTACCAGGTCTGAAGCTTTAGCCTGGAAAGCTGTTTTTTCCTTGCTAGTCTTATCATCAGTTCCTTCTGATTGCTTGTTTGTTCAAGCACTCTTAGATACTGACTGTATGAACAATTCTTAAAGCAGTAAGGTCTTTAAAGATATAAACTTAATTGGTCTTCCAGAAATTTCATCTCGTGGCTCTTTTCACTGTTCTACCTTGTGCTACGTTAGCAACAATACGCTCTGCTGGTCACCATGGGGACTTTGCAGGTAGAAGAATACTGCCACTAACTTTATTCCTTGACTAGGTCTAAGGGCTTAATTAGTTAACAGTGCTAGAGAATTGACTATAGTTTCATCTTAGCAGGAAGAGGGTCTTGTCTGGTTTACTGTTGATATAACTGCACAGAAGCCGATATCCGGTCACCAAGTCACCCTTTATTCACACATGCATACTACATGACTAATTAGCTCAAAGCCAGTCCCCTAGAATGAGGAAATCTCCTTAATATCCTGTTTATTTACTAGTTTGTTTCTCTCTCTTTATTAGGAGACTCTCTGATCCTCCTGTTTATGTTTTTTTCCACTGCACAGTAGTAGTGCTTTTTAAAAAAATTATATTTTAGGAGACTGACTGAATCTAATAGGGTCATAGAGTCATAGAAATGTACAGCACGGAAACAGACCCTTCAGTCCAACTCATTCATGCCGACCAGATATCCTAAATAAATCTATTCCCATTTGCCAGCATTTGGCCCATATCCCTCTAAACCCTTCATATTCATATAACCATCAGATATATTTTAAATGTTGTTATTGTATCACTTCCTCTGAACGGATCATTCCATACACACAACACCCTTTGCATGAAAAAGTTGCCCCTTAGGTCCCTTTTAAATCTTTCCCCTCTCACCTAAAACCATTGCCCACTAATTCTGGACTCCTCCGTCCAAGGGAAAAGATATTGTCTATTTACTGTATCCATGCCCCTCATGATTTTATAAACCTCTATAAGGTTAGCCCTCAGCTTCTGATGCTCCAGCGAATATACCCCCAGTCTACTCAGCCTCTCCCTATCGCTCAAATCTGCCGATCCTGCCAACATTCTTGTAAATCTTTTCTGAACCCTTTCAAGTTTCACAACATCTTTCCAATAGGAAGGAGACCAGAATTACATGCAATATTCCAACAGTGGCCGAACCAATGTCCTGTACAGCTGCAACATAACTTCTGTGGCAATGAATTTCATAGATTTATCGCTCTCTGGCTGAAGAAGTTTCTCCTTATTTCCGTTCTAAAAGGTCTTCCCCTTACTCTAATGCTGCGCCCTTGGTCCTAGTCTCTCTTTCCAATGGAAACATCTACTCTGTCCAGGTCATTCAGTATTCTGTATGTTTCAATCAGATCCCCCCTCATCCTTCTAAACTCCATTGGCCCAGAGTCCTCAAACATTCCCCATATGTTAGGTTTTTCATTTCTGGGACCATTCTTGTAACCTCCTCTGAACACACTCCAAGACAAATACATCCTTCCTGAGATATGAGGCCCAAAACTGCAAACAATACTCCAATTGTGGTCTGACCAGAGCCTTATAGAGCCTCAGAAGTACATCCCTGCTTTTATATTCAAGATATCTGGTCCCTCCTTCTCTGTAATATGGATATTTTTCAAGATATCACTATTTATTTTCGTACATTCTGTATCTTCCATGTCCCTCTCCATAGCAAATACTGATGCAAAATACATCATTTAGTATCTCCCCCATCTTCTACGATTCCACACATAGGCGGCCTGCTGATCTTTAAGGGGTCTTATTCTCCCGCTAGTTACCCTTTTCTCTTTAATGTATTTGTAATGATTCTCCTAAACCTTGTTTGCTAAAGACATCACATGTCCACTTTTTGCCCTCTGATACTCCTACTGCCTGAATATTCTTCTAGGGATTCACTCAGTCTCTGGTGTTTATACTTGACATATGCTTCCTTCTTAACCTTAACCAAAACCTCAATTTATCTAGTTACCCAGCATTCGCTACACTTACCAGCCTTATCCTTCACTCTAACAGGAACATGCTGTCTCTGGACTCTCATTATCTCATTTTTGAAGGATTCCCAATTTCCAGCCATCCCTTTACCTGCAAACATCCCCCCCCCCCCCCCCATCAACTTTTGAAAGTTCTTGCCTAATACCATCAAATGAGCCTTCCTCCAATTTAGAACTTCATCTTCTAGAACTGGTCCATCCCTTTCCATCACTATTTTAAGACTAATAGAATTATGGTCACTGGCCCCAAAGTGCTCCCCCATTGACATCTCAGTCACTTCCCCAGCTTTATTTCTGAAGAGTACGTCAAGGTTTGCACCTTCTGTAATAGGTACATCCAAATATAGAATCAGTAAGTTTTCTTCTACACACTTGACAAATTCCTCTCCTTCCAAGCCCTTAACTCTATGGCTGTCCCAGTCTATGTCTGGAAAGTTAAAATCCCTTACTATTGGCACCCTTTTATCTGTATAGGTAACTGAAATCTCCTTACAAATTTATTTCTCAATTTCCAGCTAACTCTAGGGGTGTCTATAGTACAATCCCAATAAGATGATTATACCTTTCTTATTTCTTAGTTCCTTCCAAATAGCTTCCCTGGACATATTCCCAGGAATATCTTCCTCATGCACAGCCATAATGTTATCCCTAATCAAAAACACCACTCCCCCTCCTCTAATAGCACCCCCAGCCTTTCTATTCTTCGAATAGCATTTGTATCCTGGAACATTAAGCTGCCAGTCCACTCCATCCCTGAGTCACATCTCTATAATTGCTATGATATCCTATTATTCCCAACCATGCCTTGAGTTCCTCTGCCTTCCCTATAAGGCCTTTTGCATTGAAATAAATACAGTTTATCAGTCCTACATTGTTCTCTGCTTTGTTCCTACCTGCCTTGACTGTTTGACTTGTTCCCTTTCCCAACTCTACCAGTCTCAGGCTGATCTCTTTCCTCTTTATCTCCCTGGGTCCCACCATCTACCTTATTAGTTTAAATCCTCCTGAGCAGCTCTAGCAAATCTCCCTGCCAGTATATTAATCCCCTTCCAATTCAGGTGCAATCCATCCTTCCTGTACAGATCACGTCTACCCCAGAAGAGATTCCAATTATCCAAAAATGTGAACCCTTCTCCCCTACACCAGATCCTCAGCCTCTGCTCTATCCTCCTATTCCTACCCTCACTAGCTCATAGCACTGGGAGTAATCCAGATATTACTACCTTTGAGGGCCTCCTTTTTAAATTCCTGTCTAACTTCCTATATTCTCTCCTCAGAATCTTGTCCTTTTCTCTGCCTATCTCATTAGTTTTAATGTGTACAATGACCTCCTCTGGTCCCACTCCCCTTTGAGAATATTTTGCACCCTCTCTGAGCTATCCTTGATGCTGGCACCAGGGAGGAACACACCATTCTGATGTCTCACTGTCATTTACAGAAACATCTGTTTGTGCCTCTGACTATAGAGTCTCCCATCACAATCAATCACTTGGAACCCGATGTACCCCTCATTACATTAGAGCCAGTCTCAGTACCAGAAACCTGTCAGTGCTACATTCTCCTGAGAGTCCATCAGCGCCCCACATTTTCCAAACAGCATACTTTCTTGACATGGGAATAGCCACAGGAGACTCCTGCACTGTCTGCCTCCCTCTCCTACCTTTCCTGGAGACAACCCATTTACCTGTATCTATGATTTATATCCTTTCCTGCAACTGCCATCCATCACACCACCACCCCCAGCTCCTGTAAATTCCTCATTGTCTCTAATTGCTGCTCCAACTGATCCATGCGTTCTGATAGGATTCGCAACCAAACATACTTCCTGCCGACATCATCATCATCAGTAATGTGGAAAACCTCCCTAACCTCCCACATCCAGTAGGAAGAGTTCATCACTGTACTATAGGGCACCTTTGCAGCTTAACAATCTACAGGTCCAGAAAATAGTACAGTCTTACTGCTCTAAAAACACTGCTCCAGGCTAATGTAGTACGTATGTTCTTATATTTTTAATGTTTAATCAAAAGACAGATCTCAATAAAATCATATAATCAAAAAAAAACAGACTCTACTCACTATTGTAAATTTACAAAAGAAAAACAGTAAGGTTATTCTTTAAAAATAGCCATTTAGCTGCTCCCTCCTGTGAGCTTCCCCACACAGATTTCTCCAAGGTCAACTGTGAATTTCGCTGTCTGTTTATTTTCCTTTAACAAACTCTGATGTCCAGAATTACTTGAAACCGCAGAGGCAGTCAGCTGTGCAGGTTCACTGCTGGGCCAGACAGTTGTGCAGGTTTATTTCTCTGTTTGTTTCACTTCCCATGTGATTATCACCTTTGTCTCTCTTTCTCCTTTTTAAAGTGCTCTTTTTGGATTTTATTTTCCCCATAGTTCCAAAACAATGCAATAGCTTATAAAACAATAATTAGTGCTCCTAAATTCAAGGAAATCAGCTCCAACACTTAAAATATCTCAAAGAAAGGAGCAGCTCCTGTTTATATCTGTTAGCCAGGGCTTGCTGATTGGCCGAGGCTGACAACCCCAATCAAGGATCTCATAGTGAATGAGATCCATCTGGCCCTGTTTCCAATCACTACAACTGGCATGATAATGGACATGTACAAGTTATATTACGAACATTGAAGCTTAGGAATAGGAGTAGGCCATTCAGTCTGAAAAGACTTCTTCACCATTCAATCAGATCATGGCTGACCAACGATCTCAACACCATTTTTCCACACTATCCCCACACATCTTGATGCCATTAGTCTCCAGAAATTTGTAGATTTGTGTTTTGAACAATCTCAGTAATTACATTTTGAAAATATTGGTGGGGACAGAGAATTCCAATAATTAAATCTTTTAAGAGGGACAGGACTGACAAATCATTATTATGGGGTTTTATTGTTTTAGATGAGATAGTGAGGAGTAGAAGAGGTTTGAGTTATACAGAAAAGCTGGATAGGCTGGGAGGTTATTTCACTGGAGCATAGGAGTTTGAGAGGTGACCTTATAGAGTTTTATGAAATCATGAAGGGTATAGATAGGGTTAATGGTAGGTATATTTTCCATAGGATGGGGAATTTCAAGACTAAGGGGTATATTTTTAAAGTGAGAGGAGAGAGATTTAAAAAAGACATGGGGGCCATTTTTATGTATAGAGGGTTGTTCACGTGGAATGAATTTTGAGAGGATGTGGTGGATGCGGGCACAGTTACAACATTTAAAAGGCACTTAGATAAGGACATGAATAGGGAAAGTTTGGAAGGATGTGGGGCAAGAACAGCAGGTGTGGCTAGATTAATCCAGTTCATTCTCTGCATGGACTGATTGGACTGAAGGGTCTGTTTCTGTGCTGTATGGCTCTATGGCTTAATATTAACAAGAAAAGACAGTAACTAAAGATAAACTATTTCCAGTGGTTGTGGATCCTAGCACTAAGGGGAATAGTCTGAGAATAGTCTTAGGGCCAGATCATTCAGGACAGATGTTAGGAAGCACCTTTTCACACAAAGAATGTAGAGGTTTGGAACTCTCTTTCACAAACAGCAATTGATGTTCATTTTAAATCCGAGATAGATAATATTTTGTTCAGCAAAGGTATTAAGGAATATGAGCCAAAGGCATGTATATGGAGTCAGGCCACAGATCAGCCATAAACATCGAATGGTAGAACAGATTCAAGGGGCTCAGTGGTCTACTCCTGCTCTGATGTCTCTATGATGCTCCAGTTATGTCATTCCACAGATATTGCCTTCTCCCTGCATGTCACTATGGTAAAAACAGCAGTCCTCACTATCTTTGAGTTTATCTTCATTTCATTCCATTAGATTTTAAAAGTGGTAACTGCTATATCCTTTCCACAACCTCTTACTATCTTTTAAGCATGTAAGATTCTCAACCTAATAGGAGAATTATGATGATCAAATTACAAAATTTCTGATTTTAGCTTATTTACTCAACTTTGCACTTCTGATACTCTCCCGCACCTGGGTCCTGAGGCTTCACCCAACCCTCTCAGCTATTCAACTGAGCATGCTAGGATCTTTTAAAAGTGTACAACATATTGCAAAGATCACAGGCAGTCAAGATTTTGCAAACAGAAATCACTGCAATATAGCTGACAAGTAGATTTCACTTAGTGTAGAAGCAATAAGTCCCTCTTTTGCAAATGTAGTTCGGGAGGAAATAATAACTGTTCAATCTAATATCGTAGAATGGTTATGTGCAAAGGCAATGATATTTAGTATTTTGTGTGCATGCAGATTCTCTGCAAAAGCAACTCATCTTGACTCACTTTCTCCACAGATAAAAATGCAATTTTGCTTTAATAGCCTCCTTTGATTTTGCCTTTGTCATGTTCTCAAGCAGATCCTTCCAGATCCTAACCACTTGTGGATTTTAAAGTTTACTTCATGTCACTTTTTGTGATGCTTTTTGTGATTTACTATGCATTAATTTGATTCAAATATGCCACAAAAAATTGGTTTCTTCCTGAGTTAGATATCTGAAGTTTATTAACAACACTACGAACATGCGATAATATCACAGACTTTTTCTTAATTGCAAAAAATATACTTTATTCATTAAAAAAAACTTTATCTATGTTCACAGATATTAAAGCAGTACCATACAGTCTTTATGTATCAAGAAAAACAAACATTTGAGTTTACCATTCCTTGCGGTTGCAAGGTTCTATGTTTATTGCTGTTACTGTTCATTACACATACATACAGTTGACTGACTACACCAATTCCATTACACTGAAACAGTGACTGCAGGAGAGCCGGGATATCTTTATACTGACATATCAGCCGTCATGATGTCATGTGACTGCCTTAAAGTGATACAAATATGATAGGAGGAATAGATGTGTTATCAAGTCCCAGTCCTGTATGAATCACTTACATGTTTTGATTGAATCAGCAAATTGGTCAATTGTTTTCCTTTAGCACTGTTATCCAGAATAAAAGGGACTTTCACCAGGCTTCTTTAATGAACTCAAAATAATCAATTTATTATGAAACAGAAACCATCCTTAAAAACAAGTTGCTGTATTGATTAACATATAAAATATAATTCAGAACTAGAACTTTGTAACCTTCTAATCCCAACACAAAAACATTCAGACAACACAAAAGACAACAGAGACTCTGTGGAGATGATAGTTTAGAATATAGGAACATGAGAACTAGGAGTAGGAGTAGGCTGTCCGGCCCTTCGAGCCTGATCTGCCACTCAATAAGATCATGGCTAATCTTTTCGTGGACTCAGCTCCACTTACCCACATTTTCACCATATCCCTTTATTCCTGTATTCTTCAAAAAAGTATTGACCTTAGCTTTAAAAGCAATTACTGAAGTAGTGCCAACTACTTCCCTGGGCAAGAAATTCCATAGATTAACAATCCTCTGGGTGAAAAAGTTCTTTCTCAGTTCAGTTCTAAATTGGCTTCCTCTAATCTTGAGGCCATGCCCTCTTGTCCGAGTTTCACCTACAGTGGAAACATCCTATTTCTATTTTATCAATTCCCTTCATAATTTTCTATGTTTCTATAAAATCCCCCCTCATTCTTCAGAATTCCAATGAATATAATCCCAATCTACTCAGTTTGTCCTCATAAGCCAATCGCCTCAACTCCAGAATCAACCTAATCAACCGAGTGAACCTCCTCTGCACCCCTCCAGTGTCAGTACATTCTTTCTTAGTAAGGAAACCAAATCTGCACACAGTACTCCAGGTGTGGCCTCACCAGCACCTTGTACAGCTGTGACATTACCTCTCTGCTTTTAAGCTCAACCCCTCTAGCAATGAAGGACAAAATTCTATTTGCCTTCCTAATTACTTCTTGTACCTGCAGACCATCCTTCTGTGATTCATGCGCAAGGACACTTGGTCCCTCTGCAAATCAGCATGCTGCAACTTTTTAACCATTCAAGTAATAATCTATTTTATTGTTACTCCTACCAAAATGTATGACTTCACACTTATCAACATTGTATGCCATCTTCCAAACCTTTGCCTACTCACTCAATGTATCTACGTTGCTCTGAAAAGTTTCACATCCTCTGCACAGTTTGCTCTGCCACTCATCTTAGTGTCATTGGCAAATTTTGACACAGTACACATGGTCCCCAACTCCAAATCATCGATATAAATTGTAGATAATTGTGGTCCCAGCACCGATTCCTGAGACACACCACGAGTCACTAATTGCCAGCTAGAATAGCACTCTTTGCTTCCTGTCAGTCAACCAGTCCTCTATCCACACTAATACTCTACCCTGGAGCCGAGTCCACAAAAGAACAAAAGAAAGGAATAAACCTTTTTACCAATGGTCTGAAAAACAAATGTTGATTTTTGGTGATTACATATAGATTACTGGGGCTTTTTTTGATGGATTCAAATTTCTGACAGCCATGGACGGATGGAAGATTTTCTAAATAGGGCTTTGATTTGGATGGAAATCAAGATGGGTCTAAATCTCTGGATAATTGTCACAACTCTGCTTTTAAGGGCTGACAAGGAATTCAAACTACTGAAACATCGTCAGATTCACAAATTAGCTTCAATCAAGAGAAGGAGAGAGACTTACAGCTTTACTCCAGCTTTTGGGTTTTTCTTCTTGAAAGGGTTGCTAAGCCACCATTAGCACAGAACCACTTTTTTGATAAAGCCATGTTTTCTGTAAAGTAAGCGCAATAAATCCCATCTCTTATCTTTCTAATAGTTTTGCCTAGTTACTTTTGCAAAGTCTTGTGATTTTCTGTAAGCAGGAGGAGGATCAGTGCCCACCTCATTTCCATAAAAACAACAAAGTGTCCCTTCAAACGTTTGATAAAATTTTAATACAATGAGATTCCAAACAGTTCAATACTTCTCAGTTTTCACATAACGTAAGTATATATTCCCACCAGTACACACAAGCGTGTCTGATCTGAACCTGTATTGAAATAAAACGTTCTACCTCTTCCCTTTAAAAAATGGAAGTCCTTTCAAGGGTGCATATACAAACAGTCTCTCTACATTCAGATAACATTTTTTTGGATATAAATATGACCAGATCTAGTTCTTATACAGTTACCTTAATATGGCAGTGTGGTTTCACTCTATGGTATGTTGTTGTGGATGCATGTATATCATTTGCCACAGATTTGTGGCTGTTGGCAAAACATGATATCTTCAATATTTGTGTTATCATCTCCTTCCACATGAGATTCTTCTGAGTGACAATGCAAGATGATGACTAATTGTGGTGATTGACAATTTCACCAAATTCCCCACTGTGCAACAAATTAAAAATAAGGCTAGTGCAATGGTTGTTGGCACATTTACACTCATATGCAGTATATTCAGTGTACCTCGAAAACCTTACCCAACAACTGTCTGTTGTACAAAGGACTTGGGCAGGAAATAGGGTTTTGAACATATTACCTCTTTTCCTCACTACCCTCAGCTGAATAGTATTGCAGAATGCATTGTTTATACTACAAATTTTGCGATCATTAAATGTGAACTGATGTGCCAAGTTTTTTGAATAGCTATATTGAAGCTATGCCCTATTCTCTTGACAATGATTTACCCTCACTTGCACATCGTACAAGAGGACAGATCTACACAGTTCTTCCTTCTTACAATCTCATACTCTCACTGTCAAACCACATTGTTGGTAAGAAGGGGAGAAAGTGGTACAAGAATATGACTAATGAACATGCAGGCAATTATCCCAATTTGATCCAGGACAAAAAAGTCCTGTCTGAGATGTTCATGCAAACACATGGGATTGTGTACAGTTTAGTTTGTACGACATGGCAATAAGCAATGGTTAAATCCTGCAAAGAAATTGACAACACATCCAAATTGCACATCACCATCCACCAACAGCAGTAAGGAAAATTACACCAGCAAGTAGAGTATTTACCAATGTATGCACTTTCCAAGAGAATTACTGTAATCAAGAAGTGACTGTATGAAAAGCAAAAGAAAATATGCTTTATTTAGTCATTTGACAGTCCAGAAATTGAGTATTGCTGATAAAAGACACATTTTGATAAAGCTTACCATCTTGTACTAATCAGGACAATCCACAAGAATACCAATTCAAGGGGAAAACCAATTTACAGTGCATAAGAGGACCATGTTGATTGTGTTGGCAAGTAGAAGTACTGCCATGATGAATGCATTCATTAATGTTGATTGACAGTTAACTGCCAAACTTTTTTAAAATTTAAACTGGGCCGGTTGGCTGTGATTGGTCATGGCACTGCCCTGACAACCAGCAAATGGTTGTCACCTATTTTATTGAGCTGAAACAGACATAGGGTGCATATATATTCTTTCTGTCAGCAAAGAATATGATCCTGTGTGTTAATATATGTATGTTCCTGTATATGAAAGTACATCACACGTGAACATGCCGAACAATCCTAAATTGGTTGTCAGCATGATGTTTTGCAAACTCACGATCATCCAGCAAATATCGTCAATGTCAAATAAACAGTATTTGAATGGACCAATGCCCACTCCATTCTTTTAAATTAGTGTATGGAATTCTGAAACAAGTTACGGGAACCAGGAATTTCCTCAGAAATGTACCAATTTTACTGGCATTTTTAATTTTTTTCATGGTACTAGGGATTTGCTGGCAAAATCAGCATTTGTTGGCTGTCTCTAATTGCCCTTAGGAAGGTGATATTGAGATGCCTTCTTGAACTGCTGCAGTTTTACTGCCACAGGTACACCTGCAGTGCTGTTAAGAAAGGAAGTTCAAAGAGGATCTTGAACTTACTCCCTCTGATATTGGAGTAACAGGAATGTAGTACCAAGTGAGAATGGTATGTGACTTGGAGCGTAATTTGCAGCTGGTGATGTACCCATACATCTGCATCTTCCTTGGTGATAGACATCATGAGCTTGGAAGTCACTATGAAGGAGAATTGGCAAATTGCTGCAGTGCATCTTGTTTACAATTTGCATCATTGTCACAGTACACTAAAGTTAGTGGATGGGATACCAATCAAGTGGGTTGCATCTTCTTGAATATTGTTGGAACTGCATTTATTTAGGCTTGTGTAGAGTATTCCAACATCCTCCTGACTTGTACCTCAAAGATGATTTATACGTTTTGGGAATTCAAGAGATAAGCTAGTAACTACAGATTTCCAACCTCTGACTTGCTTGAAAATCACTTAGGTCTGAATATGCTATACTGCTCCACGTCTTTAGCATGCGTCTAGTCCTGTGTTGTAGCTTCACCCAGCTGGCACCTCATTCTTTAAGTGTTTGGTTCTGTTCAAAGCCTGCTCTCCTCCACTCTTGAACCAGGTCTGACCTCTGATTGTAATTGTAAAATGAGAGATATGATCGGTCATGAGGCCACACATTGTGGTTACTACAATTCTGCTTATGATGGCCCACAATCCCTCAACTGGATGTACAGATATGGCTGATAGCTTCAGAATAGATCTATCTTATCCAGCACAATGACTATGCCAAGCAGCATGATGAATGATTTTGGGGCGAAGCCTCCACAAGAAGGTGAGATTAAATATCTTTTTCTCTCTTGATGGTTCCCGCATCACATATTGCAAGCCCAGTCCAGCAGGTTTGTCCTTCAGGCTTCTATCAGCACCATAATTAATGATGCTACTGAGCCACTCCTGGCATTAAAGTCCTCCACCCAGAGTACACCTTGTATTATTACACTCTCAGTGCACAGGCACACTCTTTAAGGTCATAACATTTTATGATTTTCCAAGCTTTAGTAACAGGCTGGTAGTAGAAGTCACAAAGAAGGGGTGAATCAAATCAAAATAACTCTCAAAGCATTGTTGCCGTGGAGTAGATGTAGGATCAGAGTGAGGAAGGTTATTTCACAAATTCCTCTCTGAGCAAATGTTTTCTTGTAAAGGATAAATGAATACAAAATGACCGCTATATAATTGTGGACAGAGACTTTAGTCCCACAAGAGCATCTTAGACTTTTCAATGCTCGGCTGAGGTCTGGAAGTGTTCCGGGCTTTCGTTTCATCTTTCAAGTAGAGGTCAATATAATTGCCTCATTATATTTGATATTCACTTTGAATAATTTGTTGTGATTTTCTGAAAAATAAAACTAAGTCTAGCCAAAGTCATCCATTCCACATCCACAAGATAAAGAGCATTCCATAAAATCTGTGACCATCAAGATATCTGTTGTGGAAGGATTTTAGAATCCTGGAGCAATCTTGTGATCATGACACTGAACAGCTCCCACTGGCCATAAACAGCACAGTGTGAGCAGAGTTAGTTAGTGTGAAATTTGATTAGATTAATTGAAAGAAACACATGCAGGGAGTAGTCTTTTAATAGTATAATAGTGAATTAAAGGCTGACACAGATCAGCTTATCATGTATAGTAATATTTATTATTAATATGCAAAAAGCAAAATTCTAATGGAACCTGAGACAGTTTTTCATCCTGCCTTTTCCCCAGTGAGCCTGCTCTGCACCTAAACTCTTGGATATTTGCATAAAACCACATGATAAAAGATGGTGACCATGATAGGATTCAATCAAAAGTCAGAAAAGGTTGTGAAGATCAAGAAATAAGTTCGAATGATTTGGTGAAAAGAAGAACTCAAAAAAACTAACTTGTCCAAAGGATAATTGGTTGAGCTGTATCATCAGCAAGCAGCCAACAAAGCAATAGAACAGCTGTGAAGGAAAAATCTCCAAGCAGAAAATTCCTGCAGAAAAACAATCAAAAACAGATGCAAGTCTATAAGAGCTTTTTCCAACATGTAATAGAGGGAACAAACTTTCAATAGAAAAGAAAAAAACAATGGGAGAAATAAAAGCACCTTAGCAACCAAGGGAATACATCCAGATCAACTACCCACAAAAAGAGGGTGAAAACGAAGCACTCAAAGTAGATTTGATCGCTTCGAGGGAAACCCAAAAACATTAGACTGGGAAATAGAGTTCTGGTTGACATTTAGTATTTTTAGAAAATGAATTAGAAAATTTGTCAATAAACAAATTAAGAATATCCCTCAGCCACAGGCTTAAGATACATCAATTAATATGGGGAAATGGCTTTGTGGTATTATTGCTAGACAATGAATCTGGAGATCCAGGTAATAATTCTGGCGACCTGAGTTTGAAACCTGCCATGGGCAGATGGTGGATTTTGAATCAATAAATATCTGGAATTAATGATGGCCAACTGTTGGGGAAATACCCATCTAGTTCACTAATATCCTTTAGTGAAAGAAACTGCCATTCTTACCTACATGTGACTCCAGGTGCACAGCAATGTTAAGAGTCAACTGCCCTCTGAGTAATTAGAGATGAGCAATGAACGCTGGCCCAACCAATGATACTTATGTCCTGTGGATGAACAAAAAGAACCACACTTCTTGGAATTTGAAGGTTCAGAGCCGTAACAATGAAGTTTGTTAAATCTATTCTTTCAAAAATTGGAGTGAGAATACAAGTTTTATTCAGCAACTAAGAAGTTTATTGACTCTAATTGAGAAAGAAACAGCATCAGAGGAAAGAAAGCTCAACCCTGGTCACAAGATGTCAAAATTGGTACAATAATACCTCAGACGCAGAAGAAATCAGCATGAATGGCATCATGGTAGTCATCTCTCATACAATCAATGTGACTCTTATTGGCTGACACTGTGTTGAGAAAGTTTCCACTCAGATTTGTTTGAATATCCTTTAACCATTTTGGAAAAAGCAATATCTTCATTCATCTTAATGAAGATGCCATACTGATGAAGAAAGACTAAAGCTTGCATTGAATGTATTATTTAGAACAACAAAAACTTAAACAGCTTTCAATTCTAATACTATAACAACAATCTGTATTACAATAAAGATTCAATAACTTTGGTCAACAAGGAATACAACAAGATGACAAAATGAGTGCAGTGACAATGAGTCAAATGAGTGACAAAAAGAGCTCAAGACCCAAAGAATCATCATCCAGATCAAGAAAATAATCAGTAATTTCAAGTCCCTATCAACTATCAGTGAATCAAAATTTGCGAGAAGATTTGTAGCTTGGGTGCTCGTTATTGTGGTTCTGTTCGCCGAGCTGGGAATTTGTGTTGCAGACGTTTCGTTCCCTGTCTAGGTGACATCCTCAGTGCTTGGGATCCTCCTGTGAAGCGCTTCTGTGATGTTTCCTCCGGCATTTATAGCAGTTTGAATCTGCCGCTTCCAGCTGTCCGTTGTAGTGGTTGGTATATTGGGTCCAGGTCGATGTGCTTATTGATTGAATCTGTGGATGAGTGCCATGCCTCTAGGAATTCCCTGGCTGTTCTCTGTTTGGCTTGTCCTATAATAGTAGTGTTGTCCCAGTCGAATTCATGTTGCTTGTCATCTGCGTGTGTGGCTACTAAGGATAGCTGGTCATGTCGTTTCGTGGCTAGTTGGTGTTCATGGATGTGAATCGTTAGCTGTCTTCCTGTTTGTCCTATGTAGTGTTTTGTACAGTCCTTGCATGGGATTTTATACACTACATTGGTTTTGCTCATGCTGGGTATCGGGTCCTTCGTTTTGGTGAGTGAATGTAACAAAATTCACCAGTATTAATCCTTCCACCAGAAAAAAAAATCAAGCTTTTAGATTCATTTGATAACTCAGCAAATTGGCAAATGTGGAATACAGAATTTCTAAGCTTTCAAACAGTTTAAGTATTGGACACCTAATCAAATATAGAACAGGTCAGCATACTTCTCTGTTACATAAGAATGACATTAGTTCATGATTTGTATCAAGAGATTGGTTAGAAACAAATTACATTCAACAACCTTACAGCAGGTTTTGATCACACTTCAATAAAAGAAAACAAATCCCTGGAGACTCTGTAGATAATTTCATTAATGACCTATTATACTATTTGAACCATGCAACTATGGAAACTAACAATAAGAGCTCATTTGCAACAGAATCATTATTAGTCTCCAATATAAATCAGGGCTGTTTAGATCAGTTGCCTGGATAGCTGCATTCACAAAACAGAGTAATGCCAACAGCACATGTTCAATTCCTAAAACTGGCTAAGGTTGCCACAGTATATTCTCCTTCTGATGATTCTTCTCCCCTTGACTGTGGTGTGGTGACCCTAAGGTTGGATCACTATCTCTTATGAGAGAGTGGGATGATGGTGACTTTACAGTATTTATATAAATCATTTGCCGAAATTCTTCAACCATATGAATTAGCAGTCCAAATAGCAATGGATACATAGAAAGTTGATGAGGTGGTAAAGGAGGCATTTAACATGCTTGCCTTTATTACTCAGACCTTTGAGTATGGGACTTGGGATGTTAAGTTGCAGGGCCGTTGGTGAGGCCATTTTTGGAGTACTGTGTACAGTTCTGGTCACCCTGCTATAGGAAGGATATTATCAAATTGGAGAGGGTGCAGAAAAGATTTACAAGGATGTTACTGGGACTTGAGGGCTTGAGTTTGAAGGATAGGCTGGGACATTTTTCACTGGAATTTAGGAGGCTGTGAAGAGACTTTATAACAGGTTTATAAAATCATGAGGGGCATAGATATAGTGAATGCCAATAGTATTTTCCCTTTGGAGTAGCAGAGTTCAAAACTAAAGGGCATATTTTTAAGGTGAGAAGAGAAAGATATAAAAGAAACTTGAGGGACAATTTTTTTTACACTGAGGGTGGTGCATATATGGAATGAATTTCCAGAGAAAGTGGTAGATGCAGGTACAGTTACAACATTTAAAAGATATTTGGAAAAGTACATGAATAGGAAAGGTATCCAGGGATATGGGCTAAATGTAGCAAATAGGAATAGTTTAGCTTGGGAAACTTGGCCAACATGGACAAGTTGGACTGTTTCCATGCTGTATGACTATAAATGCAAGTTAGTAAATATTCCAGAGAGAATTTTAAGCTTTCACTAAAGGGATGCAGACCTCTCATTTGAAAAACATACCATGAATAACAATTTCCATGGAAAATCTGAACACTCTAATGCTGCAGCCTGATGTCACAGGTGTGGTGAGACAAAACTATCCAACCCTACATTTTAAAAAAAGAGGTGCTATAGTCTAAACAACACACCAAGCATCAAACCAAATCCTTAACAAGCTGATATGGATATTCATGTCTACAAATAGAGCCTTGAAGAACTGGTTGATATGCAATGCAACAACTTTCTTCACATAAGAAACAACTTCCTATGGAAAATCAATACTATTCCTTCCCTAGGAGAAATTGAACAGATGCCTAATATTGATTGACCAGGAGTCATCCATGTAAGTTGTTATCCAAGTAAATTTAGGTAAGGTACCGGTGTCGATGGCATAGTTATCATTGGTTAATACCCATGGTTGGCTGAAGTGAACACACTGCAACTTTAATTTAAAGCTGTGTGCAGCCAAAGGTACCATACCTATAATTAAAGAGTTGTTGCATGCTGTACTGACATTGAAAGATTACACATACAAGGAGAAAACATACATCATCAGTCACCAGCAATCTTCCCTATTGTGGAGGACGGTGTGTTTTTCCCTCAACCCTCAACGTAGAGCTCAAGAACTCTCAAATGTTGCCAAAAGCAATTTTTAGCACCAGTAACCTAAAAGGTTATGGGAGTAAGAAAACCTGGAATGTCATATAAAGTTACTTTGAAAGCTGACACCAATTCAATAGGTGCTCTTTCCATTAAGGAAGGTCCTTTACAGAGAAACAAAATAAGCAATTGAATGACATGGTCAATATGGAGCAATCTCACTCATGACTAAACTAAGTGAGGCTCAGGTATGGTCATAGCTCCCAAGACGAATGGTTCAACACAAACTTGTCTGGATCTCACAATGTAATAAACAGATGTTACAGAAACTCATCTGGTATCTACAAATGATGACATTTTGTCTAGCTTTGCAGCAGGAGAATAATAACAAATCTAGGTACAAATAGCGGACGTTGTCAGGTCCCTCTGATGAGACGTCTCAACTCCTCACCAACATCATCATTCAGTTGAGTTAATATTGTTCCAGTAGATTCCCCTTTGATATTACTACTGCACTGGAGATTTACCAATGCACTATGTCCAACATTTTGCAGGGATTAGATAGTGGCATATGCCAAATGCATAATATTCTAATACAGACTAATACTACCTAGCTCTAATGATCCCTGTAAGCTTCATGGCTGCACAGCAGCTGAGAAACTTCTCATACACACCATCACATGCCATATGATTTCTACTGGATTCTCCTGTTCCCTGGATGCTGCCTGACCTGCTGCGCTTTTCCAGCAACACATTTTCAGCTCTGATCTCCAGCATCTGCAGACCTCACTTCCTACTCTGGTTCAAACCTACCATGCACAAAACTCAGAAGTTCAAGTAGGAACAATTAAAATTAGAAGGCATTGTCCTGCTTTGGGTAAAGAGATTACATAATGTTCTGAAACATTTACAAGCACCTGATTTACAGTGAACGACAAACATGAATTTTGAAGAGATTCCACTTGTTTTCAAGGTCACACCATCAGCAATGATGGGATAGAAACTGATCCCAAGAAAATTAAAGTGGTCAAGGACTTCCTGACTCTAAAGTTGATGCACAATCTACAATGATTTCTGGATAAGGTAAATCAATTGGCTACATTTTTACCATGGGGAGAAAGTGAGAACTGCAGATTCTGGAGAAGGGCTTCTGCCCAAAACATCGATTCTCCTGCTCCTTGGATGCTGCCTGACCTGCTGTGATTTTCCAGCACCACACTCATGACCCTAAATTTTTACCACACCTTGTATTACAGAATTCCTTACTTAAAGAAGGCACATTGTGAATTGGGACACACAATAACAGCAGGTTGATGACATCTCAGAGAGGGTGCAGAATGTTCTCAAGGGGGGAGAGGGGCCAACAGGAGGTCATTACATACATTGAAACCAAAGACATTGGAAGGGAAAAAGTTGAGATTCTGAAGGGAGATTACAGACAGTTTGGCAGTAATTTAAAAAGGAGGTCCTCGAGAGTAGTAATATCTGGATTACTCCCAGTGCTTGGAGCTAGTGAGGGCAGGAATAGGAGGATAGAGCAGATGAATGCATGGTTGAGGAGCTAGTGTATGGGAGAAGGATTCACATTTTTGGATCATTGGAAGCTGTTTTGGGGTAGAAGTGAGCTGTACAAGAAGGACGGATTGCACCTAAATTGGAAAAGAAGTAAGTAAAACTGCCAGGGCGGGCAAGGACAAAGCAGGAACAAGGTAGGACTGATAAATTAAATTGCACTTATTTCAATGCAAGAGGCCTAACAGGGAAGGCAGATGAACTCAGGGCATTGTTAGGAACATGGGACTGGGATATCATAGCAATCATGACTTAGGGATGGACAGGACTGGCAGCTTAATGTTCCAGGATGCAAATGCTACACGAAGGACAGAAAGGGAGGCAAGAGAGGAGGGGGAAAGGTGATTTTGATAAGGGATAGCATTACAGCTGTACTGAGGAGGATATTCCAGGAAATACATCCAGGGAAGTTATTTGGTGGCCAGTTTTGTGATGTAAACTTCACATCATCATAAAAGAAGGGTGCTGAGTGCATCAGTTTTTGCTAGAATTACATCCAAGGCTCCTCTGTCATCAAGGATATATTCGTCTTTGACGAGCAAATGTAATTTCCTATTCACTGCAAAATAACATTCTACAAAGGATTTATCAAGGATATTTAGGCCTAAACATATGCAGAGCAAGAACACTAGGGAGTTTTATGACCAGTGGTCTCAAAATTATTTTTGTGCATTTTGTTGTTAATTATAATTCATGTGCATTCACATAATGAATGGAAAGAAGCTCTCTTTACTATAAAGTTGCCAGATGGACCCTGGGCTTACTTGGACATTTATTCTCACCTCACTGTGGTTGATTACTACTGGAAATAGTTCAAAATTAAAAAGCTGACATTAAAACCACTGAAATAGTTGTGAGAAGTTTGTCTCCCAAAGCATTCTGAATGTCATTGCTTCTGACAACAGCCCACAGTTTGCAAGTGAGATGGTTGAAGAATTTGCAAAGATACTGGACTTTTAACATATCACAGTCACCTAAATACCCTCAGTCCAATGGAGAGACAGACTGAGCTTCTTAGACAGTAAAAACTTTGTTGAGGAAAATCCAGATTTTCTTTTTACCCTGCTCATTTCTGGTCCGTCTCGCTCTCATTAAGGTTGTCCCCATCAGAACTGTTAATACGATCCATATTAAGCACTTAACTTCCAATATTTCCAAGCAAACTGATTCCAAAAGACAAGAACAGAGCAATTTAGATCTCTTCCATGAAGAAACGGCAACTCCTGAATAGGCAGGTACAGATAATAAATCTTAAAATGTTAAATAATAAAGAATAAATAATGCATTAATTATTGCCAATTTTGGAAAATGAACAACCGATCAGGATAAAGAGCCTCCATGGAATGGGTAGTATCAGAAAGAAACCCTCTGGACAGCACCGATATTAACTTTCAATACAACCAAATGTGTTGTTCATCGCAACTACCATCACCTTGACACACTGTTCTGGTCTACTCTCCCTAACGCAGGAACCGGCTGCTCAATGGTCAGTGTGCCATAAAGCACCACTAACTTTGTCTGATCCTTTGTTTTGGCTACTTTGAGGCCATCAAATCAATTAACTCCCTGATCTAATGGAAGCCTGCAGAGAAAAACAGTGCACACCAACTTTACCTCAAGTATTTCTCTACCTTGTCATAAACTTTCCTGTTACAAATGTCGACACAGATTAATCATGTCAAAGACTTGTCAGAGGTGGGAGGGAAAAGTATACAAAATACACAGTAAACATTGATTGAATTGTTTATTGTCATGCGTATTCAATATAAAATACAGATGTTAAATTGAAATATATCATGCATTGGTGGTATTTCCATTCAGTTAAAATAAAGAGAAGATAATTTAAAGAGATTCCAAATTTTCCTTCAACTAACTCATTTGAGAATGTATATAAACATTAACCTTTTTTATGAAGCAGGGGAGAAAAGCTTGGAGAAGTGTATTATCTAAGGATTTTAGCACCCTGGAGCAACCTAGGGATGATGCCATGGAATGGCTCCCCACTGGGCATAGATAACACAATTCCTGATGAAGGGCTTTTGCCCGAAACGTCGATTTTCCTGCTCCTCAGATGCTGCCTGACCTGCTGTGCTTTTCCAGCACCACTCTAAACTTGACATAGATAGCACAATGCAGATGGTTTTAATATGAGAGCTTGAACTTAATTAACTTAAAGAAACACATGTATAGAATTGTCCTTCATAATGTAAATCTAAAGATTAGAGCATGCTATATCTTAGGTTACTATGTATAGTATATTTAATTTTCATATACAATGGACAAAGTTCTAAAGAATCCCTAACTGGAAACTATATTTGACTTTGCCCTCTGGCTGCTAATGGCTGATCTGATAATTCTCAACTTCACTTTCATGCATTTTCCCCATTGCTGTTGATTCCACTACTGATTAAAAATCTGTCTATTACAGCCTTGAATTTATCTAATGCCTTAACCTCAAAAATTCCATAGATTTGCTACTTTCTGACAGAAGAAATTCTTTCTCATCTCTGTCTTAAATTAACACACTCTTATTCTAAGAGGTAAAAACAATGACTGCAGATTCTGGATTAGTGGTGCTGGAAGAGCACAGCAATTCAGGCAGCATCCAGGGAGCTTCGAAATCGACGTTTCGGGCAAAAGCCCTCTTATTCTAAGACTATGCCCTCTAGTCCGAGTCTACCTCACATGGGGAAACAACCTTCCAAAAGAGTAGCCACTGCACTTAATTTCTTTACAATTACTCACTTCCAGGCACTGAATGAGGACCAACATGTTTTTAGTTAAGGAGCCACATGTCACTATGTAATGAAAGTTCTTACTGAATGTTAATGGTATGGAAGATCTTTAAATTGGGGAAATTGAAAGGGACCTGATAAGATACTCATAACCATATGACCACAGTTAAAGCTATTGGGAACACAACTGTTCTGTCATAGTTGACTGCGCAAACATGTTGCTTAGTAAGGTTCATACAAAATATGATAAATTGAAAAGTTCATTTTGGGGGAAGGGTTGTGGAGTTGAGAATGGATGAGAAAGAATAGAAAGTTCATTCATCAGTCAGATGAGAAAACATAGGAATGGCAAAAAAGTGCCCCACAACTGAACGAGAGATACCATTGGTAGAGCTTCACTTTAATCTTCATTCTTCTGTTTTCCTCATTTTCATTAATCTTGTCTTTGAAACAAGAGACATTCTCACAGGGAAAAATAAAGTTTGACATGATCAACTGTGCAGGATCACAGCAATCACTTCCCAGGACCTACTGTCAGGAATGCAGACTCAATTTAAATTATCCCAGGCAATGCTGTTGAAACAAATGTCTTCTTCTATCTATAGATTTTTTTATATATGTGGCCATGCATAATTGATTTATTTGTAATGAGAAAAGTTACACTGGGGCCACAGGTTGGAAGTTCATACTAAATCGCTGTGCTATATATAAGTAACTTGTTCACTGAAAAGTAAGATTGCATCTGTTCAAAATTTAATGCGATATAAATGGAATAATGAAAATATTATGCATGGCTATAATGCCTTCTTAAGTAGCAGTTGCAATCAAGAGCTTTATGAAGTTGGCAGTACAGTCTACTCTTTTAACTGGCATTGAAATAGTACAGCTGAAACTAAATGGACTAATGTTTTATGGTAAATGCACCAAATTCAAGGATAACACTTTCATCGTTGTTACCTTAGGTTTTTTTAGTTGACTTCCTTGTGCCTATAAATCTAAAGATCTGAATATCTGACTAAGAACCTGGTAAGCAGGAAGATAACAAAAGGATAATGTTGTCAATCTTGAGCATTTTGACAGGTAAGTGCAAAATGTTTTGACACCTTCACATGTCATTAGTAGATATTGAATTGAAATATATATTTTTTTTTAATGCAGGGATTTAATTTAGGGATCTGCAAAGTTAAGTCGACCCAAATATTGACCATCGTGAAATTGTTGTCCCCACCTTACAGTAATTACTTAATTATCATTATAGTTGCATTTTTGAGATGTGCAATTTTAAATTAAATGAATATTGAATGAATCAGATATCCCCATTGCAGCTAAAATCTGCAGTTAATTTCTGTCAAATCTTTATCTTAAAAAAAATTAAAATGTTATACTCTATAAACTGAAATACTTTATATTCCTAAATTCTGATATTTGTAAATGAAATAAAGTTTTAAAAGAAAATAAATGTAAATATATGAAGAAATATACAAACCTACCTCCTACCGACTGCCATCTCCCACTTGCTGTCTCTCACTCGTTCCCTCTTTAACTTTCTCACCTGACTGCATACTAACCATCCTGCTCACAACCTTCCTTCTCATCACCTCTCTTGCTTTGTGATCCTTCCATTCAGCACTTCTCCAACTAGTTGTCTCTTCTAGTGTAAAATTAAATTTAAAAACTGCAGATGTTGGAAATCTGAATTATAAACTGAAAGTGCTGGAGAAACTCAATATGTCTGGCAGCATCTGTAGAGACAAAATCTGAGGTGGTGTTTCGCGGACTGTGAATCCTCGTCAGAACTGAAAGCAGCTGAGAAATGATGCTACTTATACAGATTACAAGAGTGAGTGTGAATCAAATAGATGGTAATGGCACACAGAGAAACAGTGGGAAAGGGAAAGGTAGGCAAAGGGCTTGCTGATGATAAGTCAGGAGAGATGTATGCTGAATGGGTGCTAATGGGAAGATGAAAATGCTTGGCTGTGTTGGGACTCTCTACTGACTTATCATCAGCAATTTCTTTGCCTACATTCCCCTCCACTCCCTTGTCAGTATTCTCCAGGAACTGTTTTCTCTGGGACACCCTAATCCATTCCCAACACATCCCCACACTCCCATGGCACTTTTCCATTCAATCTCAGAAGGAGCATCACTTATCCATTTACTTTCACGCACCTCGCTATTCAAAGTCCCAGACATATATAGAATCCCTACAGAATCCCTTCAGTGTGTATCTGGTGGTGGCAGTAATGGCAGCTTGTGATCATTCAGATGCAGAGGTGGGTAGGGTGAAAAGTGAGGACGGGGGATTTTATCATATTTTTTGGGAGGGCACAGAAGGGGTGAGGGTATAAGTGCAGGAAATGGATCAGTCATCGATGAAGAACCTGTCAACAACAGTGGAATTCTTTGTTAAGGAAAAGGTGGGCATGTCTGATCTTGTTGTGGTATCAGAAAAGATGTAACTGAAACACAAAAACTGGGAGGATAGAATTCAGTCCTCACTGGAGGCAGGCTGTGAGATTGTATGGTCCAGGTAACTGTGGGTTTCGGTAGTAATGGATATTAGTAGTCAGCCTATCCTTAGAAGTGAAATCAGAGATGTCAAAAAGGGAAGGGAAGAGATGAACCAGGAAAAAGTGAGAGAATTATGAAAATTGGAAGCAAAATTGATAAATTTTTCCAATTCTGGACAAGAAAGTGAAGCAGCACTAATTATGTCATTGATATACCAAGGAAAGAGTTGTGGAGAAGGACCAGAGTAGAATTAGAACAATAAATGTTCCACATTCTCCACAAAGAGACAGGTATAACTGGGGCACATGTGGGTACCTATGGTCACACTTTTTACTTGGAGAAGGTGAAAGAAATTAAAGGAGAATTTGTTCAAAGTGAGGACAAGCCCCTCCAATCTTAACTCCTCTCACACTCCCAGACAAGGTTCCCAAGTTAGGATCATAGAATCATACAGTTCAGAAAAGTACCTTTGGCCTATCAATCCTGCATTGACTAAACTATGCTAATTCCACGCTTTCCAGCACTTGGCTTGAATGTTCCTTCATTTCAAGTGCTCATCCACATACTTTTTAAAAGTTATGAGGTTTTTCTGCTTAACTATTCACCTAGGGAGCACATTCCAGATACCCACCACTCTATGAATGAAGAAAGATCCTCAAATTCCATCTAAACCTCTTGCCTTTCACCTTAATATTATACCCCTTTTTTATCAACACATCAATGAAGAGGAACACTTGTTTTCTGTCCACCCTGACTTTGCCCCTCAATCTTACACACCTCAATCAGGTTTTCCTTCAGCCTTCCTTGCTCTAAAGAAAACAACCCAAGCTTATCCAGCCTCTCTTCGTCACTAGAATGCTTCAACCCAGCCAGCATTCTGGTGAATCTCCTCTGCGACCCATCCAGTGCTATCAGTGTGGTGGCCAGGACATAATAGTCCATCTGTGGGCCAACCAAGATTTTGTACTGCTCTGGTATAACCTTCCTGCTCAGAGTCTAAGCTGTAACTGAGTGCTGCTTGACTAAACAATAATGTTTTGGAGTTGGTTAGAAACAGGGAGTTTTGTAGCGTAAGGTGCAAGGAGTAAGTGGTAATTAATCTTAATTTCAGGATAATTTTCAAGATAGATTAATTCTTTAATCTATTAAGTAAAAGTTGCTCTGTTTGACTGGGTGTAGTTTTAAGATTAGAGTGGTGCTGGAAAAGCACAACAGGTCAGGCAGCATCCAAGGAGCAGGAAAATCGATGTTTCAGGCAAAAGCCCTTCATCAGCCTTTCCTGATTTTCCTGCTCCTTGGATGCTGCCTGACCTGCTATGCTTTTCCAGCACCAGTCTAATTTTGACTCTAATCTGCAGTACCCATTTCTGCCTGGGTATAGTTTTATTACATTTCTTAAACAGGAGTCAACTGAGTCACTCTCAAGTGAAGTGGGTTAACTAAACGATTGCTTGATTCAGTTCAGAAACATTGGCGTTTTGGGGCTTATTACAAGGAGGTAACCTCAGTGATGCTTGCTGCACTCAGTGCTTTGGAGTTTGGTGAAAACAGGAAGTTGGGAGAAACAGGGAGCAGGTGAGGCTGAAAGACTGAGTACGAAGCTCAGTCTCATTCTGCACAGTTCAGAAAGTGGAATGGTTCCAGTGGGAACAGCCAATTGGTAAATAATAGCTGAAAAGTATTTTCTTATAGTTTTTTAAAGTGTAATATATTTGTTTAAATAAAGGTAGGAACTTTTGTTTATAACAGAAGTGTTTGAAATGAAGTAAAGTTGCAAGCTTAATTGAATTCCCATAAAGAGAGAAACTAGCTTAACCTAGTGAGGTCATGATCGTAGTGTAGTGCGAAATAAGGAATGCTTCTACCATCTCTGACATGTCCCACCTTGTGCAATAGCCATGTGTGCAAGAAATGTATCCAGCTAGAGCTATTGGCCAATGTTTTTCAGAATTGGAGCTGCGGTGGACCCACTGTGGAGCATCCATAATGCTGAGAATGTCATGGATAGCATATTTAGCAAGGTGGTCACACCGCCACTGAGGATTATGCAGGCAGAAAGGGAATGGGTGACCTTCAGACAAAGTAAAGACTCAGGAAGGAAGTGCAAGAGTCCACTGTGGTCACCCCCCTCTCAAACACATATACCATTTTGGATACTGTTGGGGGGGGGAAGGCCTCTCAGGGGAAAGCAGCAGCAGCCAAGTTAATAGCACCATGGGTGGCTCTGCTGCACAGAAGGGGAGGAAAACGAGTGGTAGGGCTATGGTGACAAGGAATTCAATAGTAAGGGATACAGACAGATGTTACTGTGGCTGCAGGCATGAATCCAAGATGGTATGTTGCCTCTCTGATGCCAGGCTCGGGAATGTCAAGGAGCAGCTGCAGGACATTCTGGAGCAGGAGGGAGAACAGCCAATGGTCATGGTACACACTGTTACCAATGACATAAGTTAACAAAGGGATGAGGATCTGAAAAATAAATATAGGCAGTTAGGAGATAAATTAAAATGTAGGATCTCAAATATAATAATCTGAAGATTACTCCCAGTACATGGCAGGGGAAGTGGTGCACCAGGGGGAATTTAGATTCTTGAGGCATTTCTGAAGAAGGTGGGTCATGAACAAGCCTGACAGGTTGCCTTTGGGCTGAGCTGGGACAAATATCCTCACGGGGACCTATGCTAGTTCTGTTGGTGAAATTTTAAACTAGTATAACAGGGGAATGGGAACCAAAGTATGGACTTAGATGGGTCAGATTCAGATCAGGGAATGGGAGGTAGAACAGAAACTTGGCTAAAAGAGGGTCAAAATTAGCAGCTCCATATCCCTAGATATAGAGTTTTCAGACAGGATATAGCATATTAGTTAAATAATCAATTAGTTTTGAGAAGGGATGAGATATTGATCAAATTAACAAATGAGGCTTTATGGGTTCAGCTTAGGAATAGAAAAAGTGGCAGTCACACTACTAGGAGTATATTAGAGAACCCCAAATAAGAGGGAGACAGGAGAACCTGTATTCAGCCAAATTTAAGCCTGTAGAAATAAGAGACAAAAAAATTGCAGATGCTGGAATGCAAAGTAGACAAGCAGGAGGTTGGAAGAACACAGCAAGCCAGGCAGCATCAAGAGATGGAGAAGTCAACGTTTCGTGCATAACCTTTCTTCAGCAATGGGAGTTGGGGTAGGGGGACCTGCAGATAAAGAGAGGAAGGTTATGAGTTATGTGTGGAGAGAGGCACAGAGAGGTGAGGTAGTGATAGGTGAATACAGGTGGTGGGTACAATCTGGTAGATTGATAGGAGGAATGAATCCGGTTGGTTGCTGGACAGAAGACCAACAGAATCCCCACTTAACTTCAAAATTACAATAGGTTATATTTGTTTACCTAGTTTACCTATTGGCATGAAAGTCAACAGATCTTGCCTTCCAATATCCACCAAATAATCTTGATTGCTATATAGAGTCATAGAGATGTATAGCTTGGAAGCAGATCCTTCGGTCCAACCTGTCCATGCTGACCAGATATCCCAACCCAATCTAGTCACACCTGCCAGCACCCGGCCCATATCCGTCCAAACCCTTCCTATTCATATAACCATCAAAATGCCTTTTAAATGTTGCAATTGTACCAGCCTCCACCACTTCCTCTGGCAGCTCATTCCATACACGTACCACCCTCTGTGTGAAAAAGTTGCCCCTTAGGTCTCTTTTATATCTTTCCCCTCTCATCCTAAACCTATGCCCTCTAGTTCTGGACTCCCTGACCCCAGGGAAAAGACTATGTCTATTTATCCTATCCATGCCCCTCATAATTTTGTAAA
>NC_057711.1:83060904-83088030 GCF_004010195.1 Chiloscyllium plagiosum | reverse complement strand
CTCACTGGTCTATAGTTCCCTGGCTTGTCTCTACCACCCTTCATAAACAGTGGCACATATTAGCCAACCTCCAGTCTTCCGGCACCTCACATGTGGCTATCGATGATACAAATATCTCAGCAAGAGGCCCAGCAATCACTTCCCTAGTTTCCCACAGAGCTCTTGGGTACATCCGATCAGGTCTTGGGGATTTATTCACCTTCATGCGTTTTAAAAGGTATCTGGATGGGTATATGAATAGGAAGGTTTTAGAGGGATTTGGGCGAAGTGCTGGCAAATGGGACTAGATTAGGTTAAGATATCTGGTTGGCATGGACAAGTTGGACCAAAGAGTTTATTTCTGTGCTCTACATTTGTCTGACTCTATGACCGAACAGGAAAAGCAAATGTAGTCAGGCAGAAATTCTAGCCTTATAGTATTGAATTTGTTTAGGATGTTTAAGTCTATTTAATATTTAAGTAATGACATTACGTTTGACATCTCAAGATGGTTAGCAATATTGTACAACCTTGGCTGTTGCATCTCTATTGTCTCTCTCCTTTATTTGACACAGACAGTGGTTAGACTCAAGCTTTTGCTTTCTATACAGCTTGGCTATTTTTCCTTTTGGTTCCTGGTCTGGTTAAGTTCCATAGCTGTCTAGACACTTGTAAACTCATTCATCATTCCTCATCCTAATTGGTATGAAGTGCAATTTCTATCCTGATTTCCTGACTTCCTGCCATATCCTTAACAGAGGACAGCAGTAGTGGGTGGGGAGGTTGCAAATATGGCTGTGCAAGAGACTGGCCAGAGGAGTAAACAGTTCAGGAAGTGGTTAGTACTGGGTAAGGTTCAGAAATAAGTGGAAGCCATGCAAATGCAAGAATTTAAGCACAAAGAAAAGACTTTTAGATTTCTGCCATGGTGGGACTGGTGAGATGGGAATACAAAAAAAAACTTTGTATAATGAAAGATGGGAGCAGATCTTTAGTTAATGGTGGGTGAGTGATTGTTCATTTGATATCCATTTCAAAGTTGATGGTTATAGAGTCATAATTTTGTTTATTTTGTCATGAAGCAACTTTGGTCTTACCAGATTATATTTTGTTTGTTGTATTAATGGTAATAGCTATCATAAGCACCTTTTAAATAACATTTCTTTCAGGTTTCTCTAATGCTGAAAGCAGCAATAATGAAACATAAGTACACTATGATATCCACAAACATATATCCTGCTGGAACAGTGTCAATGTACAACCCCATTAAATTGGCCAGCAAATTTAGTGGGCAAATTGCCTTGTCATTACATTAGGTCTATAATCAAATCCAGTGACAAAGACATGAAAGTTTAATTAAGTACTCTGATTATGTTGCATTGGAAAACAGGTCTACCATATGAATTGGTTTATCTACCATCCTCCCTGTGCATTTAAACTGACATAGGTGATGCAAACGGGTATCATCAATACACATTAATGTACTTCCCCCAGCAATTCTCTGTATTACAGAGGTAAACTTATCATTTGAGAACACAACATTTTTTGAGTGTATTTCAAGCTAGGAACTAATGTTATGGATGAATCATCTTGGAAATGCATGAATGATGGAAGGAAGCTGAGTGTGGAAAAACATAAAACAACAAATTGCAGAAAGTTGAAACTTTGTGCCAATGAATTCAACATAAATTTTAATTCTGTGGTCAGCAGCAAAACAACAAGTGCTCGACAATAACCGCCAAGAAATGTGCCCACAAAAACACAATGATTTTTGCGATGTCGGTAATGAAATGGGGGAAGCAGCCAATTACATTTGTGTTCTCACAGAGAGCAAACTAGGAAGTGAAAAACACCAGCTATTCTTCCATTTCAATCTTGTTCTCATAAAGGAAATAAATGACTGAGATACATTGGTGGGATTAAAATATAAACTGAAATAAAGATAAATGACTTAAAAAGTTTACAAATCTGGTTTAATTACAATGAAGAAAACTGTTGTGCCCTAAATATAAAATTGGTGTGTCAGAGCAATGAAAGCTTTTCATCAGTAATTATGAACTTCATATGCTGTTTAAAAACCCAACTATTACTTTTTAAATGGGTGTAACATTTTAAGAATTTTTAAAGCTAGACTTATAGCTTAAAAGTAGAAGTTCTTGATCATTCAATAATTTCTGATTAATGACAGTTTGCAGTTGGATATAGAATCACTGAGGCTAGGCTCTAGATTTCCATGTTTTACAACATATGCACACTTCAAAAGGTGTGGTTGGCTTCTGAAGAATAATGATGAGATAAGATCATTGCTAACAGTTCCACTGAGCCATAAACAACTAACTAAAGATCACATGGTAAGTACAGATGAGGAATGACAGAAAGCTCATCTTAATTTATTTATCCAGAGATATCCTGAAATCCACTCGCTGTAGTATACAGGTTTTCCTTAAAGTTCAGAGTTTTTGTCTCCATTACAACATTTTAAATTTTATCCTTTGTTGATTGTGTTTTTGGGTGAAGGAGCACTTCTGGATGTCAGTCCAAACATTACATGTTACCAGATTGAGTGGGTGTCTCTCAGGCAGTGTAACAAAAACATTAGAAATATTGAAAATTGTAGGCATTTGGATCAATTTTGGTTATGGTTCCCCCCAAATAATGGCATTTTAGTTAACTGGTGTATAAGATAATAGGGGAGGGGAGGGTTTCCCTCACATCACTGGTTAGGTTTCACCTATCAAGATATAAAGGGTTGTCCCTAGGAGGAGCTATCAGTTTTATTCAGATAACTCTTAATATTGCACCAGAATGTTTCAGTAACAATAATGTACAGTTACTCATATGTACAGACTGAAGACTTAACAAAGACCAATGTGTTTCAGATATAATGTAATAAGCTATTAAGTACTGTGAAATAAACCTATTTTGTTTATAATGATGGGTGCTTTCTTCAGCAGAAGATTTCTAGTGGGCATTCTTCTCCATTTGATCTCAATAACATTGGTGGCAATAAAATCTAGCCAAGGTATCTCGGATAGGTCCAGTGGATGACCACAACAAGTACCATGCTGGCACAGTTGCTATCTGGAAAGAAAACGTGCTGACAATAGTAAGAATTTTGCCACATAAGGCAATTGGCATTAATTATTTACTTCAGCACCAAGTCTCCTCCATCTTCAGATAAGAGGAAATTGTTCCCAATCAATTTTCAGACCACTGCTATTTTTGAAATCTATTAAGATAGACTTCCATGTATGGGGTACAGTTTCACAATTTGCAGACAGCACAAAACATTAAAGTGCAGTGAACTGAGAAAGATGTAAACTTAAAAGGACTTCATCAAGCTAATCGAATGGATGAACATATGAATTATTTTTTTAAAAAGTGCAAAGTGATATGTTTGAGGAGAGAAATATAAGACTTCAAGAGAAACAGATACTGCTGATTTCTGATATCAGTGAGCCCGAAACAACCTTGTGGCTACACTCAGCACAGAAGATTACTTCAGAGAATAATAGAAAAGATATTTTAGACCTGACAGAAAACAAACAGAAACAGAAGAAATTGGCAGCTCTAAGGCCAGGAGACAATAGTCTGCGGGAGCGAACTAGAATCAGATGAGCCAGTGAAACAACCAGATATCAAGGATTGAATGAACTAAAATAAAACATTTCCCTAGTACAAAGGGGATACTTTAAACAGCAGTGAATCAAGCTGAAAGGGCAGTAATTTTGAAAGGTTGCAGCTCTATTGCCATATCGTGCTGCTACCATGAAGCAGTGCTAAAGAAATGAAACTAATGGGTCACCATAAAATAATTTGTCATGTTGGGATCAGAGAGTCAGGAAAATTTATAACCAAAATAAATGAGCATTGGACAATTCAAAGAAGTATCAATTTCTGATCTAACACAAATGGGTTTTAAGGAGATGAGAATGGGAATGTTAACAAAGCTCTGAAGCACAAAGTAATGTCACTTTTAGCTGGAAAGCACAAGAAATTTCTAGTACAACAGCAAAGCTGGGAAAGCCCATCATTATTGCACAATAAAAAATCTATACAGAAGATAAAATTTGGGAAGCTGTGGCATCGGAACAGCATGGACAGATTTAATTTCAGAGACGAGCTAAATAAAACACAAAATTCAACATTGTAGAGAAAACAATTTCTAAGGTACAGAATAGTTTCCGAACTGGAAACTAAGACAGAGCTGAACAAGTCGACAAACTTTGGTACACAAATGCTGCTATTGCTCACTGAAGGGGTGTACATGAAGAAGCAGACAAATTTGAAGAGGAATTGAAAGCCTTTGACAAATTATTTCAACAGCAAAAATAAAGAATTCTAGAAAGGGCAAGACTTATCAAAAGTGTACAACCTCCAAGTGAATGGATTAATTCACCATAATATCTACAGGCTAGTGGAGATATGGGACAATGGTGACTTAAAGTCTGAATTCCTTTGAGACTAGATAGTTGTGGACATAACTGATTAGTCTTTTTCAGATTTAATATAGTCCAAAAAAGACCTGAATCTAGAGACAGCCATTCACATGGTAAGTGAAACAGAAGTCTAGAAGCAAAACAGATGAATCCAATACAGAAAAGTTTACAACTTAGTACAGGAAACCATTGGATTACATTCACTTTATAAAGTACAGAAACACAAAAGACAGAGGAGATAAGCCAGTGCACGGGGTAAGACAGAGACAAGGCTCTAAAAATTCATTCCAATGCTGTGGAGCAAAAAATAAACAGTGTCCTGCTTAAAACTGAATGCTATTATTGGAAGGAAGTAGTTCACTTTGAGAAAACGTGCAGAAGCAAGAGTCAGCCACAAAAAGCAAACAATTAATGACCTCCTCAGAAAGGGAAAGATTATGGAGAACAGTCTTCAGTAGAAATTAAACCCAAAATTTTCATTGCAGAAATCAGTGGCTTGGACCAAATAATGTCAATGGGAATCTATAATTTTGAGTTGGATATGAGAGCCAATATTGTTAGATAGCAAGCATTGCTTGACAAAGCACTGCTCACAGCCAACAAAAGTTCAGCTCCAAGATCTGGGGAACATTACATGTAACATTAAAGGCTATGAGCGATTCTACCATGTAGGGAAACTAAATACTAGAAACCTTATAAATTTTGTAGGCCAGTGTATATTGACCTCAATTTCACTCAAGAGGTGCCAAGTTAAAAGCTAAGAAGGTCCTTTGGAAAGGAATATCCCAATTAGTTTATAGGGATGGGGAGTTTCAAAACTGAAGACAGCATTTCATTGAACAAAGATACTAAACCACTAGGTCTTTACACATCTTATACAACTTATACAATTCAATAAGGCAGCAGGAAGAAAAACTCAACATATCCACAACTGCCAAGAATCTAGCTAAATTATCCAAAAGCAGAGTTTTCATAAAACAGATGCAAATAGTAGATTGTGGCAAATGCCATTGGATAAGCAATTGCTCACCTCATTCATAGCTCTATTTTGTAGTATTCTTCCAAGAATCCAGCGATTCTGGAAAATCCCACTGTCAGTGTAACACTGTTATTTAAAAAGGGAAGGAGACAATAATCAGGTAACTATAGGCCAATTAGCTTAATGTCTGTTATTGGAAAAATGTTAGAGTCTATTGTAAAGGATGTAATATGTAGAGTATTTAGAGATACATAATATAATTGTGCAGAGTTAACATGGCTTCATGAAAGGACAATTATGCCTGACAAACTCAGTAGAGGTCTCTGAGAAGGTACTAAACAGAATAGACAAAGGGGTACCAATAGATGTAATATATTTGGATTTCCAAAAGGTATTTTAAATGGTACCACTTGTTAGGTTACTTAAGATAAGAACATAAACAGTCGTAAGAAGTATATTAACATGCATAGAGAATTGGCCAGCTAGTAGAAGACAGTTGGGACGAAGGGGACATTTCTGATGATAACCTGTAACTATTGAAGTGTCATAGGGATCAGTGCTGGGCCATAAATATTTACAATATACATTGATAGCTTGGATGACAGAAGTGAAAGTACAATCACCAAATTTGTGGACAAAAAATAAGTAGGAAGTCAATTCATGAGGATGAATTAAAGAATCTACAAAGAGACTAAAAACAAAACATATTGGAAACCACAGAGCTGATGAAGAGTCATCCAGACTCAAAATATTAGCCTCCTCTCTCTCCTCCGATGCTGCCTGACCTGCTGTGATTTCCAGCAATTTCTGTTTTCAGTACAGATTCCAACATCCACAGTAATTTGCTGCTAATCTACAGAGAGATATAGACAAGTTGAATGAGTAGGGAAAAACTTGGCAAATAGTACGTATGTTGGGAAAATGTGAGTTAATGCACTTTGATAGGAAGAATAGAGGAGATGAATATTATTGAAATATCGGAAGCCTATAGAAAGTTGGAGACATAATGCACAGAAACAAACCTTTCAATCCAATTCGTCCAAGCCGACTAGATATCCTATATTAATCTAGTCCCATTTGCCAATTGGTCCATATCTCTCTAAACCCTTCCCTATTCATGTACCCATTTGGATGCCTTTTAAATGTTGTAATTGTACCAACCCCCAACACCACCTCTGGCAACTCATTCCATATACACATCATCTTTTGTATGAAAGAGGTGCCGCTTAGATCCCTTTTAAATCTTCGCCTCTCACCTTAAACCTATGCTTCTAGGTTTGAACTCTCCTACTCTGGGAAAAAGACCTTGGCTATTCACCCTATCCATTCATCCTATCTATAAAGTCATACCTCAGCCTCCAATGCTCCAGGGAAAATAGCCCCAACTTATTCAGTCTCTCCCTTTAGCTCCAATTCTCCAACCTTGGCAACATTCAAGCACGCCAAGCAGCTTCTTCATTACCCTGTCGACCCACTGAACCTACACTCCAACGTCCATTTGTTTGGCAACACTCCCCTGGACCTTGCCATTAAGCATATAAGTCCTGCCCAGTTTGCCTTTCCAACAAGTAACACCTCACATTTATCTAAATTAAACTTCATTCGCCACTCCTCAGCCCATCAGCCCATTTGAGTACATGTTCTACTCTGAGATAACCTTCTTCACTGTCAACTTCTTCACCAATTTTGGTGTCGTCTGCAAACTTACTAACCATTCCTCCTAAATTCACATCTGAATCAATTATATAAATAATGAAAAGCAGTGTACTCAGCGCGGATCCTTGCAGTACATTGCTAGTTATAGGCCTCCAGTCCGAAAAGCAACTCTCCACCACCCTCTGTCTACTACTTTCAAGCCAACTTTTAATCCAAATGGCTAGCTTTCCCTGGCTTCCATGTGATCTAACCTTACTAACCAATCTACTATGTGGGATCTTTTCGACTATCTTACTAAAGTCCATATAGACAACACCTACCACTCTACTTCAATCAATCCTCTCTGTCACTTCTTCAAAAAAAACTCAAATAAGTTACTGAGACACAATTTCCCATGCACAAAGCTACAGTGACTATCCCTAATCTGTCCTTGGCTTATCAAATACATGTATATCCTATCCCTCAGAATCCCCTCCAACAACTTATCCACCACTGATATCAAACTCACCAGTTTATAGTTTCTTGTTTTTCATTATCACCTATCTTAAATAATGGTGCCACATTAGCCACCCTCCAATCTTCCAACACCTCACCCATGGCTATTAATGATACAAATATCATTCAAGCTATGGAACAGACTTGATGGGACAAATTATCTATTCCTACCTACACATCCTATGGTCAATCAGAGTTTCTGTCTGTTGGCTGTAAATGACTTTGAGATGTGCAATCATCACGAAAATTGCTATTAAATGCATGTATTTCTTTCATCTCAAATTTGGAACATCATATTCATGACTAGTTATATCTTTAATGGACAGATAGTTGCCTCATCTACTTTTAGTTGTTCTTTGAGTCAGTGCCCCTATCTACTAAGGTAAGGAGGAAGAAAGATCCTTTATCATTAAAGAATTTATGAACAATGAGATTTGTTGTTTTTATTGCTCCAATTCTCTCACCTGCCGTTACTGGTGTGATTGACTAGAGTTAATGTTTCAGGATTTGGATGATATGGGAAGGATAGAAAGAGGGAGCAAGAGAGGGGGCGTGCTGTTTTTGATCAGGAATAATAATCCCTATACTTAGAAAGGATATTCTTGGGAATACATCCAGGAAAGTTGTTTGGGTGGAACTGAGAAAGATGAAAGCAATGATCACCGTATTGGGATTGTACTATTAACCCCCAAATAGTCAGAGGGAAATTGAGAAACAAATTTGTAAGGAGATCTCCGTTATCTGTAAGAATAATAGAGTGGTTACGGTAGGGGATTTTAACTTTCCAAACACAGACTGGGACTGCCATAGTGCAAAGGGCTTGAATCGAGAGGAATTTGTTAAGTGTGCACAAGAACATTTTCTGATTCAATATGTGGATGTACCTACTAGAGAAGGCGCAAAACCTGACCTACTCTTGGGAAATAAGGCAGGGCAGGTGACTGAGGTGCCATTGGGGGAGCACTTTGGGGGCAGCGACCATAATTGTATTCGTTTTAAAATAGTAATGGAAAGGATAGACTGAATCGAAAAGTTGAAGTTCTAAATTGGAGGAAGGCCAATTTTGACTGTATTAGGTAAGAACTTTCAAAAGTTGATTGGGGCAGATGTTTGGAGGTAAAGGGGTGGCTGGAAAATGGTAAGCTTTCAAAATGAGATAACGAGAGTCAAAGACAATATGTTCCTATTAGGGTGAAGGGCAAGGCCAGTAGCTGTAGGGAATGCCAGATGACTAGAGAAATTGAGGTATTGGTCAAGAGAAAGAAGGAAGCATATGTCAAGTATAGACAGCAGAGATCAAGTGAATCCCTAGCATAATATAAAGGCAGTAGGAGGTCAAAAAGGGGACATGAGATAGTTTTGGCAAATAGGTTAAGGAGAATCCAAAGGATTCTACAAATACATTAAGGACAAAAGGTTAAATAGGATAGAATAAGGCCAATTAAAGATCAGCAATGTCTCCTATGTGCAGAACCGCAGAAGATGGAGGAGATAATAACTGAGTAGTTTGCATCAGTGTTTACTGTGGAGAAAGACAGAAGATATAAAATGTAGGGAAATAAATAGCAACAGTTTGAAAGATGTCCACAGTACAGAGAAGGTGGTGTTGGATGTCTTAAAATGCATAAAGGTAGATAAATCACCAGGACCTGATCAGATGCACTCTAGAATTCTGTGGGAAGCTAAGGAAGTGATTGCTGGGCCCCTTGCTGAAATATTTGTATCATCAATAGGTGAGGTGCCAGAAGACTGGAGGTTGGCTAACGTGATGCCACTATTTAAGAAAGGTGGTAAGGAAAATCCAGGAAACTATAAACCAGTGAGCCTAACATCGGTGATAGGCAAGTTGTTGGAGGGAATCCTGAGGGACAGGAATTCACATGTATTTAGAAAGGCATTCCAAATTCCCTGAAAACGGGTAGTCAACATGGCTTTGTGCATGGGAAATCATATCTCACAACTTGATTGAGCTGTTTGAAGAAGTAACAAAGAGGATTGAGGGCAGAGTGGTGGGTATAGTCTATATGGACTTCAGTCAGTCTTTCAACAAAGTTCCCTATGGGAAACTGGTTAGCAAGGTTCAATCACATGGAATATATGGAGAACTAGCCATGTGGATATAGAAATGGCTTGAAGGTAGAAGACAGAATGATGGTGGAGGGTGGTATTTCAGACTGGAGGCCTGTGACCAGTAATGAGCCAAAAGGATCGGTGCTGGATCCTCTGCTTTCCATCATCTATATAAATGATTCGGATGTGAACTTTGGAGGTATGGTTAGTAAGTTTTCAGATGACACCAAAATTGGAGGTGTAGTGGACAGCAAAGAAGGTTATCTCAGAGTTCAATGGGATCTTGATCAGATGGGTCAATGGACCAAGGAGTGGTGGATGGTGTTTAATTTAGATAAATGTGAGGTGCTGCATTTTGGAAAGGAAAATCAGACCAGGACGTGCTTAAGTGAGGAAGGTTTTTTTGGTATGCTTGCCTTTACTGATCAGTGCATTGAGTGTAGGAGTTGGGAGGTCATGTTGTGGCTGTACAGGACATTGATTAGGCCACTTTTGGAATACTGCATGCAGTTCTGGTCTCCCTACGGCAGGAAAAATGCTGTGAAACTTGAAGGGTTTCAGAAAAGATTTACAAGAATGTTGCCAGGGTTGGAGGGTTTGAGCTACAGGGAGAGGTTGCATAGGCTGGGGTTATTTTCACTGGAGGTTCAGAGGTTGAGGGATGACTTTGTAGAGGTTTATAAAGCCAGGAGGTGCACAGATAGGGAAAATAGACAAGGTCTTTTCCCTGGGATAGAGGAGTCCAAAACTAGAAGGCATAAGTTTAGGGTAAGAGGGGAAAGGTTTAAAAAGAACTAAAAGGGGCCTTAAGGGTGCCTTTTCCACACAGAGGGTGGTGCATGGATGGAATGAGCTGCCAGAGGAAGTGGTGGACACTGGCACAATTACAATATTTGAAAGGCATCCGGATGAGTATGTGAATAGGAAGGGTTTAGAGGCTTATGGGCCAAGTGCTGGCAAATGAGACTAGATTAATTTAGGATATCTGGTCAGCATGGATAGGTTGGACTGAAAGATCTGTTTCTATGCAGTACATCTATATGACTCTATGACTCTATTACACTATCATGTTGGGATTTGGTATTAAAAATACGCAAAAGAATTTAGTAAATGTTCGGAGAACAGAAAATGGGGAGGATGAATTAATCAAGTAAAAGCTGAAATGTTCAAATCACAACAGCAGGTTCTCAATGAAATATTAAGTCTGCAGTATGGTAGGGATACACAGCTTCACAGGCCTGTGACGCATTCCCATTTGACCACATTTGTATGGCATGAATGCTCACAATATTAAAACAATCTGAAATTTAGTCCTACCTTCAAAATTCTGTCAGAAGTGCACAGGAACTTTGTTCACCTTTCTGTAAGGATGGTGTGTCCCAGTCAGCTTTATCCAGTTATGTACTGAGCACAGTGACCGTCTTTGTTGAAATCTGCAACACAAGGCAATGGAACAGGAGAATGACAACTTGGGTGGAGAGAGTCTGAACCAGCAAACGAGTCTGATGTGGTGGTTTTGCATGTTGAGGTGGAAAAATGGAGGCATAAAAGTGAGCTCCAAGGGAGCACATAAGGTGGTTGACCTTTGAGAAGAACCTTGTGCCTTGGGAAGGGAGGGTGTGTGAGGGTTAACTAAGTATGAATTAACAAAATGAGAGACATGAGAGCATGTCTCAGTGCTTTTTTTTAGATTAGATTAATTACAGAGTGGAAACAGGCCCTTCGGCCCAACAAGTCCACACTGCCCCGCCGAAGCGCAACCCACCCATACCCCTACATTTACCCCTTACCTAACACTAGGGGCAATTTAGCAAGGCCAATTCACCTGACCTGCACATCTTTGGACTGTTGGAGGAAACCGAAGCACCCGGAGGAAACCCACACAGACACGGGGAGAACGTGCAAACTCCACACAGTCAGTCGCCTGAGGCGGGAATTGAACCCGGGTCTCTGGCGCTGTGAGGCAGCAGTGCTAACCACTGTGCCACCGTGCCGCCCACCGTGCTGTTGAGATGTGAGTTCTGTACAGCAAACTCAGGGCACTGGCTGGCAAAGAGAATATTCACAGTCACAGGAATAGTTAGCTATGTGGACAGGCAAGTCCTGTCTGAGGTAGGGATATTTAAAGGTCATGTAAAGCATATCACTAGATCTAATGGAAACTCTAAGAAAGATGCAAAAGGGTCTAGAAACAGAGGAGAAATCTTGAAGGGGATGGGGTAGGCTCAATGGGGAGAAACAACATATCCAGTCCACAATGACAAGGTCCAGGGTGATGAAAGGACCTTCAAACTTAGAGAGGGAAGTTATACAATTATTTTAAGGTTAAGAATGATGTGGGGCAAACTCAGAAGTGATGAGGCAAGGTGGAGGACCATAAGCTGAAAAGCAAAAGTCAACTGCATATTGCAGATAGCCATTTTCTGAATTTCATTTTCTGCTAGCATTGCTGATTCAAATGAAAGGAGGTCATTGTGAGGGTCAGTGAAGTTTTTGGGTGCAGACAATTGGAAGATTAGGAAATCTAACTGCTCATATGCTATTGAGATGAAACTGATAGCCACACAGATTTCCATTGCCTTTACAGGTTCAGAGGGGTACCACTGTTTGCACAACAGTGCTTCATGGATATTCTGTTATTCCGTACACTACTGCACAACATGGCAATGAGAAACAACAAACAGTTACAAAAGGGAGGAGCAACAATGCTCAAACAACGATTATTGGGATGAGCTTCAGGAAAAGACATGGGCTTCTAATGGATGTGAGGCCCATAAAGAAACATCCCAGGAGATATTCTTAGAGATATTCTTCTGCACATGGAATTTGCTGAAGAACCTACATGACGAATGTCCATTGCTGGGACATGTTTAGAAGTCTAGCAATCACTGCCAGTTTCCCCCAGAGGGCAACCCCTTGAGCTGCATCCTCCTCTCGCACTTCTCCTCCAGCTAGCTGCATAATGGTACGTCCCTTGCCATCTGTGGAGAAGGTACACCTGGGAGAAAGTTCAAGATGCCTTGTCCCCTTACAGGAAATTTACAGTGAAGTGTGGTTGAATTCATCTATGTCTTTGCTTTGACATCATGAATTATACTTATGTGGGGAGGTGGTGCAGTAACAGGGCTATGTTTAGATTACTTACAGTGTGGAAACAGGCCCTTTGGCCCAACAAGTCCACACCGACCCGCCGAAGCGCAACCCACCCTTATTACCTAACACTACGGGCAATATAGCATGGCCAATTCACCTGACCTGCACATCTTTGGACTGTGGGAGGAAACCGGAGCACCCGGAGGAAACCCACGCAGACATGGGGAGAATGTGCAAACTCCACACAGTCAGTCAGTCAGTCAGTCAGTCAGTCGCCTGAGTCGGGAATTGAACCTGAGTCTCTGGCGCTGTGAGGCAGCAGTGCTAACCACTGTGCCACCATGCACAGATCAATATTTAAATAAGGACTGGGAGGATTGGGGATACATTTGAAAGAGGTTGAAAATGAATTGATGAAACTGCAGAATGAACAGAGATGGACTGGAATCTGTGACCTCGAAACAGTACCTCATTAATTTGTCCAGGTTCCTATTGTATATCTTGCCCAACCCTGCTGAACCTGACTTAATGGCAGGATTCTCTATGGAATCCTGTCCCTATAGCATGCACACTGCCAGATCTTTATGTCTTAATATGCATTGTATGCATTTTACTTCAGAACATGAAAACAAATGTAGTGTCATCTCCTGGTTCTACTGTTGAGAACAATGATTAAACTCCTCCCAGTGTGGTAGGGCAGGGGCAGGAACTTTTCTTAATAACATCAGATGGGAGCCTCAAAAGGAAAAATCCCTTGGGTTAAGTAATGATTATCTTTCAGTAATCAACATAATTGATCTATGTTTGGACACAATAGAGTATGCAGTCACAAGAAACAAACATTATCTAAAACAAAACACATTTTACCCTGCAGGCAATATAAAACATGGCCTAGTAATTTATAAATCCATTTGCAATACAGGATTTGCCAATTGGCAAGCAGTGTCCAGAGCCTTTTGCATATATTTACTCCTGACTACATGCTACTGTTGCTAAGAGCTCACAAGTTTATCAAGTTTCATACAAAAACAGAAAACACTGGAACTTCTCAACTGGGTACAGTTACAACATTTAAAAGAGTTTTGGATAAGTACATGAATAAGAACTGTTTGGAGAGATGTGGGCCAACCAAAGGCAGGTGGGATAAGTTTAGTTTGGGGTTATGTTTGCTGTAGACTGGTTGGACCAATGGGTTTGTTTCGATGCTGTACAACTCTATGCTTAGGCAGAATCTGTGGCAAGAACAGAAGAAACATTCTGAAATAGACCTTTCACAATTCTGTGATAGAATACACACTGGAAGACATCTTATCCATATTTATATTGTGCTTTGTTGACAGTTTCCAGCCTTTGCTATTTCTGGCTTCAGATTACCAACATCCGCAATATCTTGCTTTCTTTTATTAGTATTTTTCTAACCCTTTTATCCAGTATGTAAAGTTTAAAAAGCTCTGAGCATAAGTATGGCAAAATTAAAACTTTGATCTGACTGAACATATGCCATTTCCAGTTTCTGATCATCCAACAAATGTTTTGGCCTTTCAATTCCATGTGACAGCTATTAAATTGTGCCTGGAATTGGACAGCTCATTTGGTATGAAACACAGTTCTTTCCCACCTGTTGGCATCTATGTCAGTGAACGTTTACTGCTAATCGCAAACACATGTCAAATACAAGACCACAAACTTCAGTTAATCTACATTTTTATGTAACTAATTCAAAACAATAGTTACTCAGATGGAGGTTACATTCAGGCATTTTCTTAAAGATTAATGGTTTCTATTGTTGATTTGTTAGTATTATAGAAATCCTGTAGTAAATTGGGCATTGAATGTAGCATTACTATTTCAGCTACTTTAGCCCAGGTAATGTTCAGCAGGTATCTTCTGAGCAGGGGTCCTGGAGTGGTATGGTAAAAACCAAGAGTGAATTTTGGCTTGAAATTTGTGATTATAATTTAATTGAAGAAACTAATTTTTACTTCCAGGCTTCATGTTTTCAAGCTTCACAGCTGGCGAAACATACCTGCCTGACATGATCCCAGCTGCACTTAAAAGGACAATGTCTGAACATAAATTGTATGTGTTCAGTACACTGCCGGAAGTGTGAGTGCAGCACACTTTTTTAATAATGTACTTCCTGCAAATATATGCAGATGGGAAGATCAAAGCCATATTTTTCTCTGTTCTTCTTGCCTAGAAGTAATGGTTGAATGTAACTGAGAGAGCTTGAATGACCTAACCAGGAACAGGAAAACTCAGGAAATTTGCTGATTTAATGTGATCCCGTGGTTTAAACAAACACCTATTTATGCTGATTTGGTAATGTTCTCCATAAAATCACCACTCACACCCAGTCAACTTTCAGCAGCAGCCATTTTCACCTTCAACGCATTTAATAACCACTTCATTTATCACCAACCTTTGATTTTCAACCCAACCCTCATACAAAAGGATTCTTCTGTTTTATAATCATTCTCTCTCCAAAATCATCACATGCATGAGGTGGGTACATGGCCTCCACTCATTCACAGGCCTGTTAATTTGCTCCTTTGTAGCTGAGAGGAGAAGGACCTGGAGATAAGTGACATACATGAGAAGACCAAGGATTCACAAATACCTAGTGTCATAATTACAAAAGTGTCTGGCAAAAATGTTGACTTCATTTCATTAATGATTGTGAAAACAATGTGTTGTAATTGTTGTGATAATGACTTTGAAACCATGAAAGCAAATCTCTTCCCTTGACTTCTAGGGTCTTTGTGTGTAAAGCCAGTATTGTAGGGCATGCATAATGACAATTCCTCAAAGGTTATTATTTCTTTTTCTTATACCATCCATGACATGCAGCCATGTGCCAGCTCAGCATTTCCATTGGTTCACTTTGATAATAAGTTGGGTTTTCAGCTGGTGATTCACTTCTCAGGAGTGAGTATGAGCAGTTGTAGCTGGAGACTCAGTGATAAGGACACAGTTGGCTCTAAGCTCTGTTCACCTGCAGACAGATACTGAACCACAGAGCTCATTGCTGAGTTAAAAAGTGCATCAGATACTGATTGTCAATTGTAAAAACCCACACATTTCACACCTGGTCTGGACAACACATGACTCAAGAACCACAAACCTGTGAGTGACTCTGAACTGTAAACTGAAATGGCACATCATGCCACTCAGGTGTACAAAACCACGATGAAAATTAGAGGAAGAAATGAAACCTAATGGACCACATGTATCACTAGGCACCAGAAGGGAAACAGCTAACATATTCCTGTCAACCTTGCAAAGTTCTCCTTATCAATATGTGAGGGGTTATGCCAAAATCGGGAGAGCTAATCAAGCTGCAATACTGGCATTTACTCAGCAATATAGAACATTGTCCAGGTGCATCTCATCAACATAAAACAGGAGAAATTCAAGCCAACTAATTACCGCTCTATCAATTTAAGCTCATCAGAAGAGTGATAAAAGGGATCCTCCACAGCACTAACAAGTGGAACTTGCAAAAAGACAACTAGTTCACTAACACTCAGTTTGGGTTCTATCAGGCCTCCACAGCACATGGTAAAAGCCTAAATGAAAGAGCTGAACTTGAGGTGAGTCAATAGTGACTGGCCTTGACATTATGTGGCATGAAAGAGCCCTTGCAAAACTAGAGTCAATGGGAATTGCAGAAAAACTCTCTGTTGGAATCATGTCTGGTACAAAGGAAAATGCTTATGGTGGTTGAAGGTCAATCATCTCAGCTCCATATCATCAATGCAGAGATTCCTCAGGGTAGTACCTTGGGCTGAGCCATCTTTAAAAGTCACCAATTGGAGAGGGATGACTGTGGTCACTATACCTCAAGCAAGGTGACAGGAAGAGTCATGGTAATCTCAGCTGATATGGGAATTGAACCATATTGTTGGTGCCATTCTGTATCACTAACCAGCTACCTGAGATAACTGAGCTACTGATCGCACAACCATGTTGGTTGTTTTAGCAATAACTTTCCCTGCATCATCAGGATGAAGTGGGGCTGTTCATTGATGTTTGCACAATATTCAGCACCATTTGTGACACAAGTACTCAAGCAGTCTATGTTTATATGCAGCAAGACCTGGACAACATCCTTGTCTGATAAGAGGCAAGTAGCATGCACGCCACACAAGTGTCCAACAATACTCATCTCCCACAACAGAGAATCTAACCATGACATTCAAAGGCATTATCGGTGTTGAATCCCCACTATCAATATACTGGAAATTTTCATTTCCAGAAACTGCACTGTAAAAGCCATGGCTACAAGAGCAGGTAAGAGGCTAGTAATTCTCTGGTGAGTAATTCACCTCCTGGCTCCCCAAAGCCTTTCCACCATCGAAAGACATAAGTCAGGAGTATGTTGGAATATTTTATGCTTGTCAGGATGAGTCAACTCAAACAATATTAAAAAAGCTTGACTTAACAGCCTACTTGATTGGCAACCCACTCACTACCTTCAACATTCTCTCCCTTCACCACCAACACATAGTGGTAGGCAGAGTATGCCATCTATAAGACGCACTGTAGTAACTCTGACAGCACTTTCCAAACATGTGACCTTGAACATCTAGGACAAGAGCAGCTGATGCATGGAAACATCACCACCTGAAAAATCCCCAAGTTATTTAATTTGCAAGTGTATTGCCATTCCTTCAATGTCGCTAAGTCAAAATCCTGGAACTCTCTTCCTAATCACACCGTGGGTACACTTTTACACGCACATGGGTATACTTATCTCCTGCTCTTTGGATGCTGCCTGACCTGCTGTGCTTTTCCAGCACCCACACTCTCGACTCTAATCTCCAGCATCTGCAGTGTTTACTTTCTCCCGGGTATAACTATACTCCAAGAATTGCAGCTGTTTAATAAGCAGCTCCCCAGTATCTTTGCAGGAGATTAATGATGGACAGTTAAAGCTAATCTAGCCAGTGATGGCCATCCCATGAATTTATATAAGAAATAAATGTGGCCCCTGACCATGGCCAGACAGGAGATACTTACCACTTTAAATAGGATATCAGATACTTCATCTATGCCTTTACAGAGAGTGACTTAACTCCACCAAGCTGGTCTGTCAAAGAACAGTGACATTGCTGTGGTCATGGTTTGGAGGATTGATTGTAAAAAGGACATGGAATTGTGAAGTCCAATAGGGCTCCACCCACGGCATGCATCAGAAGGCACAGCATATATGAGAGTGATCAAGAATGACTCAATTCATATATATATTAAGAATTAACATGTTGTTCAGTTTACTAATATATTGGAACTTGAAGGAGAAAATGAAGAGGTCAGTTCTCAGAATAAAACAATTCTTTAGTGCAAAAAAGCAATTTTACTGATGGAGATTAGCCCATTCTTCCATTAGCTTGTTGCCAGCTAAGCAAAAGATGAGTTACTGAACAAGAGTGGCATGTTTTGAATCCTACTCATCTGGAACATAAAAATTAGAAAAGCAGCAAAACATTTGTTGAGTACATTATGGCACTGAATAATTTTGTAGCTTTTGAACACTCATAGACTGTATATTAAGAGACAGATTTGTATGTGAATTAGTGGATGAAAGAACCTAAATGAAGTTACTGAACACACACAGTTTTACATTTGAGGTAATGTGTAAGATATCTCTTTTTGATGAACTTCACATCAAGGGTACTTTGGAACTCTATCCTATGCAAGTGACTAGCACGTCATTTGTCACAAGTAAAAGGTTTCCACCAAGCCTGGAGTAGGGAAAACCAGTCAGATAGATGCTGTTGATAGCGGTTTGGTGTTTGATATTGTTGGAATGGCAACGACATGCACTGGCATGGGAGTACAGAAAATAGTTTAATTGCCACAGAAAGGCGACTGTTGCTGAACAACAAGCAAAGCAGAAAAAAGAACCCGTTACAATGGTAAAAGAAAACAGCAATGTTACAAGCGTGGTGACGTTAATCTTGAAGTGAAATCGGAGTGCCTAAGACAAGAGGAGGTAAAGCTATTCAACATTTGCACCACTAGTAATCACTCACTCAAATGACAGGGTTAAACATCACACAACACCATATTATAGTCCAACAGGTTTAATTGGAAGCATTAGCTTTCAGAGCGCCGCTCCTTCAGCTAGTGCTTCCAATTAAACCTGTTGGACTATAACGTGGTGTTGTGTGATTTTTAACTTTGTACACCCCAGTCCAACACCAGCATCTCCAAATCAAATGACAGGGACATTTGTAAGTCAGCAAAGCATCAACATGTGCATTAGTATTGCTAAATAGTTCTCTAAATTGAGTACAGATACGAATGAGAGCAAATTCAGTGATATATCTCCAGATAAGAGCACAATTCAGTTGAAACTTACCCAAGTGAAATGTTATCAATCAATGCACAAATGGAATACTTCAACGTAAGGCCATTTTTTGTCAAGTCGCTGACTGTGTAGCTCTAGTTTAATGAAGAATGTTAGACTAAATCGCATCAAAGAATTTCTGTAACAGTCTATGAGAACAGGGGACAAACAGATGTATATTCAAGTGATCAGAGATTATATGAGAACAGAATGGCTGCAGAATGCTACGAGAAATGAGAAATGATACCCACAATCAACTCCACATATATGAACGAGAAAAGTAAGCTTCCAGCACTTACTGCAAGTGTTACTTACACTGCTGAATGTTCAACCAGTGGGAGAAGTTTAGCTCCAAACAAATTGACACCAACAAGTGTGTACAAATTGAGACTTGGATGGCAATAAGTAGCTGTAGATCTCCTGCAAGCAAGTGAGAGAATCTGAAGTAGAGAGGGATGGAGAGAGAGAGATCAGAGGCAGCATTGGGCTAGTGCAGTATGATGAAATATGTTGGATTAAGTCTCTTCTCAAGGTTAACTGGAATAATCAGCAATGTTATTGGAGGAAGTGGCATGCACTCATGTCATCTGTGATTCTAGGAGAGCAAATTTGGGCAGAAACAAATGTAAGGAAGTGTTCCCATAATGATCAATAAAGTTAGACTGTTTTGCAACCAGCAGTCTTTGAGAATTATTGAAACTGGTCCAACACATCAAAATAATAATATATCAGCAACATAAATCAACAAACCAATATTAATGGGCAAAGACTGACATTGAAGCTAAAGTTAGATTGGATACATGTTTCCAAGTTGAGATTACAATGAAGCTTGATTAGTTATTGAATAGCTGGAGTATTATGTTCAAGGACAGCCAAAGAGACATAAATTGTCGAGAAAGCACATCTTCAACTCAGGCTCAATACAAAACAATCCCATTGCTGAACTAGGTCATTCCCTTATGCCATCAAAATTCTGGTTAAAGAGAGGCTGAAGAAGCCAGACAGAAAAGGTGTCTTGTTGAAAATTAACTATAGTGATTGACAACACCTATTGTAGTAATGCAAAAACCAAACAAAAGTGTCAGATTATGCAGTGTCATGACCTAACTCTGAAAACTATGCTAATACTCATTTCCAACTATTCTTTAAGTCATCCCAAAATGTATAAATGCATAAAGACCTTAAGATCACTAAAACCCAATTTGCCTGACTGACTGGTACCCAGGACAACAGCAAATCACAGCAGGTGTTTCAGGAACAATAAAATAAAAATCAATTTGTTGTGATATACAAGTAACTTTAATGAGAACAAAGAACACACTTATAATTTATTCACCTTAAATTTTACTCCTTCCAAAACTCCAAACACACATCGACTCGAACACAATTACGATAAACAAAAGGCAAACAGTTTAACAAATATGTCCAGTGATGGTTGGTGAGGTGAACTTAGGCATTTTTTTTTTGAATGGATAAGGCTTTTATGCATTTATACAATTTGAATGGATTCTTTCATTTAAAAACTCGGATTTTCTGTCTCTTTCCCCATACAGAGATCGGTGAATGAGAGGGGGGAGTGGGGGTGCGGGCAGAGAGAGAGATCACTTACTTCTCTCAATCAGAGAACTTTTGCCAGGTAGAATTCCTTAAATCAAAAGATTTTCAGTGCCATTCAGTCTTGAATCTGCCCTCGATTTGCTTCTAGGAATCATCATTGTGTTGAATAGCTCAATTGTCCAGGTATTCCAGTTACATTAATCCAATTTTTACTTCAGTTTTGTTTCTAAATCTGAAAAATTATGCATGTTCCTAGAGCAGAGACTCTAAAATCGCAATCAACCAGGTAGTGGATGATGAGTAGTTTCCATTAATGAACTTCAAAGGTTTGTATGGCATGTAATCAAATCCATTCATTATATTGGACTTATCCTCTGTCAATGCTTAACAAGGATCAAAAATCAATTAAAAAAATCAAAATAAACATATGCATGGGACTATACTTCTACACAAAGATTTTCTATAGTTCAACGATACCTCCAAAATTCATCAAAATGACAGCGGATAAGATTTTGTGCAGATGTGTGCAATTCTGGTCTCCTTCCTATAGGAAGGATGTTGTGAAACTTGGAAAGGTTCAGAAAAAAATTACAAGGATGTTACAGAGTTGGAAGGTTTGAGCTATAGGGAGGATAAGGTTGTCACAAAGCTAGCCCTTTTTTCTTCTAAAAGCTGTTTCTTGGCTCAAGGATACTGTGTCCTTGATTTTTTTCAGAGTGATATTAAATCTGGCCAGGCTCCAATCAGTCTGGTTTGGTACAGAGATAATAAAGATTTTGAGAGGCTTTTTTATATGTAAACAGATCAGACTTCAGGCCAAAGTGGTCATGTTTTAGAAGTGACCAGTATAAGGAAAGGGGAGTGGTCAACTCTCTAGCTGAGCAGTTTAGTTCAGTCTTAAATTGGTGAGGAGTTCAACAGTGAGCTGTGTGGAAACTCTCTCTCTCTCTCTCTTTCTGCCCTTCAACTTCAACCTGTAAGCATGTGTTCCATTTATACTGGGTTTTAAAGGGAGTTTGCTTATTGGGACTGTTGTGTATATTCGGAACAGCATACTTAAGTCCAGTTTGGATACACTGACTTCTGTAGGGGTTCTTTATTCTGTTCTTTGTGTTTCATTCTGTAATTTTGTGAATACATTTTTGTCTGGTTTAAAATCTAGTAGTCAACCTAGCTAACTTACTCCGGGTAATTTTCACTGTACACTTACCAAAACAAATTGCAAAGTTACAGTCTGGGCTGCCTGCTTAAGAATGGTTTGAGTGGTCTGGCCTAGTCCGTAACAGTTTGGGGATTATTTGTAGGATTTTATACAGTGAGTGGTAGGTGCTAGTGTCTTTATTTTGGGCGTAGGTTCGGTTGGGGTAGACAAAGCATGGAATAGGAATGGCTCTTTCAGTTGCCAAAAGTGTTCTGGAAGTGGACGTGGTGACATTGGGAAGTTTCGCAAAAAGTGAATAAAACCAAGTTGCAGGAATTAACAGAGAAGCTGGAATTGGAACTGTCAGCTTCTGTGAGGAAAGGAGAGATAATTATAGCAGGAACTCAGCATTTAAACTTGCTAGAGAAAACATCAGCATTTATAGAGATGGCAAGAATTCAATTACAAATGAAGCAGCTTGAGTAAGAGGCAAGAGCAGCAGAAATGAAACAGATTGAATCATGATTAAAAGCAGAAGAGACGGACAAAGAGAGAGCAGCAAAAGAGAGAGAGAAAGCAACAGAAGAGAGGGAAAAAGAGAGAACAGAGAAATAAAAAAAAGAGATTTTTTGAACTTCAAAAATTGACACTTAAAAAGGAAAGGCAGCTTAAAAGGCTGGAATTAAACGCTGAGGGTAGGCTTAGTGAGGAAGAGAGTGAGAATGAGCAAGGCCCTGGTAGTCAGAAGCCCAGTCAGAAACTGTTTAAGTATGTTCAAGCATTGCCTAAATTTGATGAGAAGGATGTGGAAGTCTTTTTCATCTAATTTGAAAAGGTGACAACACAAATGCAGTAGCAATGTGGGTTTTGTTGATCCAAACAAAACTTGCAGGTAGGACTAGTGAGGTATTTGCATCCTTATCAGAAGAGGTATCTGAGGAATGTGAGGAGGTGAAAAAACCATTTGAAGTACATATGAGCTTGTACCAGAAGCTTACAGACACCATTTCAGGAATCTAAGGAGGGACCCTGGTCAAACCTATATTGAGTTTGAAAGGATCAAACAGAGTAATTTTGATAGATGGATAAGAGCTTTAAAAATCGAGCAAACCTATGATGCCCTAAGAGAGGTAATTATTTTGGAGGAATTCAAAAATTCACTGCCTGAAGTAGTGCGGACTCATGTGGAAGAGCAGAGAGTTAAAATAGTAAGGTTATCAGCTGAAGTGGCTGATGATTATGAGCTGGTCCATAAAACTCAGTTTGGCTTCTAGAATTAATTTCAGTCCATGAGGGATAGATATTGGGGGAAAGAGAAATCTTCATGTGGAAAGGGAAAGGTAGATCGCAGTAAAGATCATAAGGATAACTTACCACAGGGTAAAAATGAAACCCTTGAGGGGGACAAAGAAGTTAAAAGGCTCCAGTGTTTTCATTGTAATAAAGTGGGCCACACAAAATCACAGTGTTGGTGGGCGAGGATAAAGCCAGCTGTAGGAAAACCAGACAAGCCTAGAAGTTTTTTTGGACTAGTAACAAAATACACAAGGGAAGTTAAACAACTGCCTCAGAGTGTAGAAGATGATCAGAGGTTGATTGAGGAGGAAGTGCCAGATCTGCTTAAAACATATACACGCAAGGGTAAAGCTTATTCACATAGGCAGGGAGCAGTAGGTAAGGAGATTACAATATTAAGGGACACAGGATCCTCTCAGTCTGTAATGCTGAAGGATGAGGAGATATGCAATGCTGAGGGACTATTGCCAGAAAAGGTACTGGTAACAGGAATTCATGGTGAGACAAAAAGTGCTCAATTATGTAAAGTGAGGCAAGAGAGTCCAGAGAAGGGTGGAGAATTGGAGTACTGGACAAACTCTCAGCTCCAGGAATACAATGTGTCCTTGCAGATAATATAACTGATTCACTGGTAGGCGTGCTGCCTACTCTAGTTGAAAGGCCAGTGGAGATGCAGCAACTGAAGACATGGAGAATGTTTATCCAGGAGTTTTCCCTGATTGTGTGATCACAAGATCGCAGAGACACAAGCTAAAGCAGGAGGGATCAAAAGGCACAAATAAGGAAGCTGACATATCTGATCAAAGGAAGTTTCTGATAAAGTGGAACAGAGAAGGAGCAAATAGGTAAACATGCAAATATCTTTAGCTCTGCTATGCTGATTGAATTACAGCAGAAAGATGAAAACTTAAAACAGTTATATCAAAAAACATTTGCAGAGAAAGAAAGTGAATGCATTCCTGTGTGTTATTACTTAACAAATGATGTCTTAATGAGGAAATGGAGACCATCACACATTCAAGCAAATGAGAAATAGGTGGAGATTCATCAAATTGTTGTGCCAGTAAGGTATAGAAAGGATGTGCTGCAAGTTGCACACGAACTACCACTTGCAGGTCATTTAGGGGTTGAGGAAAACACAGGCTAAAATACAAAGACATTTTTACTGGCCTGGACTCCACAAGGATGTAGTTGAATTTTGCCAGACATGTCATACGTGTCAGTGATGAAAGGCTTTTGCCTGAAATGTCGATTTGCCTGCTCCTCGAATACTGCCTGACCTGCTGTGCTTTTCCAGCACCACTCTAATCTAGACTCTGATTTCCAGCATCTGCAGTCCTCACTTTTACCCTGTCATACATGTCAGCTAATCGGAAAACCACAGGCAGTAATAAAACCTGCACCTTTAGTACCTATTCCAGCATTTCAGGAAACTTGCTCAAGAATCTTGATTGATTGCATAGGTCCCCTATCTCAAACAAAAAGTGGGAATAGTATTTATTAACAATAATGGATGTGTTGACTAGATTTGCAAAGGCAATCCCATTACGCAACATCACAGCTAAAAGGATGGTAGAAGAATTACTTAATTTTTTTACTAGATACAGACTACCAATAGAGATCCAGTCAGATCAAGGATCAAACTTCACATTCAAACTATTCAAGAAGATTATTGATAACTTGGGAATAAAGCAATTCAAATCTACTGCATACCATCCAGAATCGCAAGGAATGCTAGCAAGATGGCATCAAACATTAAAGACCATGCTGAGGGCTTATGGTCAGGATTATCCAGATGATTGGGATAAGGGAATTCCATTTGTACTTTTTGCAATCAGAGATGCACCGAATGAATCGACCAAATTCAGTCCATTTGAATTAATTTTTGGGTATGAAGTAAAAGGACCATTAAAATTTATTAAGGAGAAATTAATAAGTCAGAATTCAGAGACCACCCATTTGGACTTTGTGTCAAATTTTAGAGAGTAAATAGAGCTGGAGAATTGGCTAGACAGCATTTAGAATTATCACAGCATACAATGAAATAGGAAGCAGATGAGAAATCACAAATTCACAATTTTGCAATTGGGGATAAGGTATTGGTGTTACTTCCAGTGATAGGTGAGCCTTTAAAAGCAAGGTTTAGTGGATCTTATTAAATTGAGATGAAATTGAGTGAGGTGAACTACTTAATAAGGACTCCAGACAGGAAGAAATCTCACAGAGTGTGTCATGTGAAAATGCTGAAAAGGTATTTTGATAGGGAAGGAAAGCAAGAGGAGAAGGTATTAATGATTACAGCACAGAAGTAAGATCCAAGTTCAGAGGATTCTGATTTGGATATTCCTCAGATCAAATTGGACAATGAGGAAGTTGTCAAAAATTGGCATAAATTATTGTGTTACCTTCCATGACAAAACCAAAATGACCTGAAAGGGTTATTACTAAAACATAGGAAGAAATGCGGAAATAAACTGGGAAGTCCTAACCTAATTGTGGATAATGTAGTTATAGGAGATGCTGTTCCAATTAAGCAACCTCCTTATAGGCATAATCCTCTAAAGTTGGCACAGGTTCAGAAGGAGAGAGAGCGCATGCTCCAAGGTGGCAGAATCAAAGTGAGTTACAGTGACTGGAGCTCACCTATAGTCACAATGCCAAAGCCAGATGGTGCCCAATGGTTGTGTATGGACTATCACAAAGTCAACGCCCATTACAAAGAAGGATGCATTTCCAATTCCACGGTTTGAGGACTGTGTCATAAAAGTGGGACAAGCAACTTACGTTTCTAAGTTGGACTTGCTCGGAGGCTTTTGGCAAGTACCTCTGTCAGAGAGAACAAAGGCAATTTCTGCTTTCGTAATGCCAAATGGACTATATCAGTCCAAAGTCAAGCCATTTGGTGTGAAAAATGCTCCAGCCACATTTCAGAGACTAACTAATAAGGTCACTGCCAGATTACCCAAATGTGTGGTGTACATTGATGACCTGGTGATTTTTAGTCACTCATGAAAGGAACATTTACAGCATTCATTGGACATGGTCGATCGACTTCAGAAGGCAGGCTTGGTGGTAAACCAAGCTAAAAGTGAATTTCCCAAAGCTCAAGTCACCTTCTTGGGCCATGTCATTGGATATGGACAAATGGTCCCATGAGATGCAAAAATGAAAGTAATTGGAGAATTTCCCACGCTGTCGACAAAAAAAAGCAGTACCACGGTTCCTTGAGTTGAGTGAATTTTACTGAAAGTTTGTGCTGAGCTTTAGCAGTGTGGCTGCTCCACTCACCAAATTGTTTAAAACGGGCAAGAAGTTTCAGTGGACAGCAGACTGTCAAAAGGCATTTGACAGCCTAAAAGCTGTGTTAACTACTGCCCCAATATTAACTGCACGGGATTACACGAAGCCTTTCAAAGTGACAATCGATGCCAGTGATGTATGTGTCGGTGCAGTACTCCTGCAGGAGGATGACGAGGGATAGAAAGACTCATCGGATACTTTTCCAGGAAGTTGGATATTTATCAACAGAAATATTCAATGGTGGAGAAAGCGACTTTAAGCTTGGTGTTGGCATTACAACATTTCAGTGTTTATGTTACCAGCAATGCATCTGAGACAATTGTATAAACTGATCACAACCTATTGATATCTGTGGAAAAATTTAAGGACAAAAATGCCAGCCTGTTTAGATGGAGCTTGTTGTCGCAGCCATTCAGTTTAACAATTGTGCTTGTGTCAGGTCATGAAAACATGATTGCTGATGCGTTATCAGGACTCGAGTGAGATATGGAGGTGTACCATGGCCTGATTTTGCATGTGGTTGTGCATGTTTGCATGTTTATACAGAGGAACCATGATTATCCGAACAAGATGGATGGGCATTATTTCGTTTGGATAATTGATGATTCGGTTAATTGATTTGGTTAATGCCTTTCCTCTGGAGCTCAGAATTTTCTGTTAAGTCCGCTGCTCGTTCAGAAGACTAGGCAGCAGTACATCGCATGAGAGCTCCCGCCCCCATCTGCTCTGCACCCCAACCCTGTCCCACACCACCTCCCCTCCCCCCCCC
>NC_057711.1:83050658-83060075 GCF_004010195.1 Chiloscyllium plagiosum | reverse complement strand
GTCTGGCCCTCTCCCCAAACCCATCCAACACCGCCCCTTCCCCCCAATCTACCAAATCCATCCAACACCACCCCTGCCCAACCCCAACTCCGTCCAACACCAATCCCCGCCCTCCCTCCAAACCCATCCAACACAGCCGGTGTCTGCCCCCACCCCACCACATCCCCACACCCCCCCGCCTCCTCTCCAGGGCAGCGAAACTGTACACCAACAACAACACTGCTACTGCTGCCTTTTGGTGAGGTGAGTCTCCAGAGAGCACACACATGCAGCCACAGCCACTGCCACACACACAACATTTTACTGCAACTTTTTGATAGGTTCCACCTTTGACTTGCACAGGACAATGTTGGAGAGATTATCTGAGGAAGGGGGATTTAGGGTACATGACTATGTAGAATGCCAGAACAAGTCTGTGGCGAGAGAGAGTGGGCGGGAGGTCAGTCATTTGGAATCCAGGACTGTTCTTGGCAGCATTTCAGTAGCTGAGTTCATTTTTAGTCACTGTAAACAAAAGATGTGATCAGTGTCGGAAACACGTCTTTGATGTGATGTTTCTATCGGGCCCTCAAGATCTCCTTCAGATAGTCCGATATTCAGATAATTGATATTCAGATAATCAAGGTTCCTCTGTAATTAGTATAGCATATATGTGTATTCAGACTACTAACTGAATTTTGAAGGGTTACAAATTAAGCCATCTTTTGGTATTGATGGTTCTTTTTTTTAAGGAGGGAGGTGTCGCAAAACTAGTCTCTTTTCTTTCTCTAAAAGCTGTTTCTTGGCTCAAGGATACTGTGTCCTTGGCTTTTTTTGCAGAGAGATAATAAACCTGGCTGAGATCCAATCAATCTGGTTTGGTACAGAGATGAAAAGGATTTTGAGAGGCCTTTTGTTTACATGTAAACAGATGAGGCTTCAGGCCAAAGTGGTCATGTTTTAGAAGTGACCTGTATAATGAAAGGGGAGTGGTCAGCTCTCTAGCTGAGCAGTTTAGTTCAATCTTGAACTGGTGAGGAGTTCAACAGTGAGCTGTGTGGAAACTCTCTCTCTCTCTTTCTGCCCTTCAACTTCAACCTGTAAGCATGTGTTCTATTTATACTGGGTTTTAAAGGGAGTTTGCTTATTGGGACTGTTGTGTATATTCAGAACAGCATACCTAAATCTAGTTTGGATACACTGAGTCCTGTAGGGGTTCTTTATTCTGTTCTTTGTGTTTCATTGTGTAATTTTGTGAATAAATTTTGTCTGGTTTAAAATCTAGTAGTCAACCTAGCTAACTTACTCTGGGTAATTTTCACTGTACACTTACCAAAACAAATTGCAAAGTTACAGTCTGGGCTGCCTGCTTAAGAATGTTTTGAATGGTCTGGCCTAGTCCATAATACAGTGTTAAGAGTTTGGATGGGGAGGAATTTGATAAGTGTGCACAAGCAAACTTTCTTATTCAAAATAGAATGTATCTGCAAATAAAAATCTGCAAATGTAAATGTGTATTTGTGCGCATGTGAGTGTCTGACTGTGAGTTTGTACATGTGAGTGTAAGTGCGCATGAGAGAGTGTGTGCTTACATGTGCGCATGCTATTTTGCTCAAAAAGCACACAATCTGTCGGCAGTCAATGCAGACAGTCAATCCATGTAATATTTTAGAAATTCCACTTTGGAAATAGAACCAGTCTGACTCAAGGTTGGGATACAGACAGACTCTAACCTCACATCTTTAATGCATTGTCTGAGGTGAGATGTCACCTTTTTTGTATAAGACCTTAAGTTATCTCGAGAATGTGACTTAAAAGAAGTTCTCGGATTTACATATTAATGAACCGAAACCTGCAACTCACTCTAAAAGATGAAAGACTTCACAGCAGTCTAGGTTTGTTCAATACAGTGCATCAGTGTATGACACTGTGATCCTTCGCTATAAATTCTGTGTCTTATGATCCTGCTCCACAGCTACCTAATAGAGGAGCAGTGCTCCAAAAGCTAGAGCTTCCAAATAAACCTGTGGACTATAACCTGGTGTTGTGTGATTTTTAACTTTGTCCACCCCAGTCCAACAGCAGCTCCTCCACATCATTATTATTCTGAGCCAATCTCATAATTGCAACACCAGAGATTCCAGACTGCAACATTGAGTTCATCCATTACCTGACTAACCTCTACCCTGACAGCTTTGATGCTCTTGCCAATTTTAAAGGCAATACTGCAGCACATCTGAAAGATGATATCCAACTCAGCATCAACCCTCTTACTCAGCTCTGTATTTATATTCAACAAAACCTCAGTGTGGAACTGAATTCCATGGTGTGAAACAACATAATTCGTCATATTGATTGATGCCATTCTATTACTTGTGTTTTGAAGTAAGACTAAATATGAAGCTTAAATCCAAGGCAACTGAATATTGCATGAAGAAGATGGCCACACAAGATTCCTACCTGGAAGAGCTTAATTCCAAGTTCTCAGACGCTGAACATTTTTCCAAGCTCAATACCGTGAATGGGCTTTGGTCCATACATCTTTCCCCAGAGTCACAGGAACTGACAACTTTTCAGACACCCTTTAGTGGATAAAAGCAAATTACTGTGGATGCTGGAATCTGAAACCAAAAGAACAATGCTGGAAAATCTCAGCAGGTCTGGCGGCATCTGTAAGGAGAGAAAAGAGCTGACACTGTCAAAGGGTCAGTTAGACTCGAAACGTCAGCTCTTTTCTCTCCTTACAGATGCTGCCAGACCTGCTGAGATTTTCCAGCATTACCCTTCAGTGGATACTGTTTCCTCAGATTACCAGGTGAAAGCTGTCCACTGGGCTGGATGGCCATGGACAGGTAACTAGCTGAGCGTGGGGGGTTGTTTCGATTCCATTCAATGGCCACTCCTCTGTAAACTTCTCCACCTTCAGATTTATTTTACACATTGTGGAAATGTAGGCATAAGCCATTTATTACCCACCCCAATTATCTTTTTTGCCTTCTCAAACCCACTGACACAAAGCACACCTGTGACAAACCATCCAATTAATTGATTTCTGTGAATTTACATCTGAATTGACTGGAACTTACTTCCTGCCAATTTTCCTGGATGTTAGACAGTTACTGTCAATGCAACTCAATTATTGACTTTGACCTGAAAATCCAGAACTTTGGTTTAGCCCTCAAAGCTGTTTTCCGCTTCTGATTTATAAATCAGTATGCTTTATCATGGTGATTCATCAATTTAGTCACTCCGTAAAGAACTTTCAGAGAAATAACTGCCAGTATCCTAGAGAAAAGGTGCAAACCTACAGCTGAGCATGCTTTTTTATGATTCTGGAGAAATATGTGAACCATTAACATCATACATCAATTTGCTGAGTAATGCAAGAAAAATGTTAATAGGTAACTGACAAAGTATCTTTGTAATTTTAAGATACTAGCATATTTATTCAGGGAAGGATATACTCTCGGATGAAAATCCATTCCAGGGATGTGCAGGCGAACCATGATAAGTACAGGGTTAGGGGAAAGGGTTGGGGTGCTAGATCTGAATGGGGTGCTGTTAGGAGGGTCAGGACACATTCAATGGGCAAATTACCTCTTTCTGCATCGCAGGGATTCTCTGATTCTAAATGTATGATATAGAAGAGTTGTGTTGAATGGCTGTTTTCAGGTTCAAGGCAGTTACACAAACATTTCCCAAAAGCCAATGCTGGACTACTGCACTTTTTAATACATATTAATTACTTCAGTTTGGAGATACAGGGCATGTTTCTAAGATTTCAGAATGCGCAGAATTTCTTAGTGTAGTATACATTGAGGAGGGTAATAATAGACTTCAAGAAGACATAGACAAGCTGATGGATTAGGAAGACAAATGCAGCTTAAATTCAACACAAAGAATTATGAAATGAAGGTATATAAAATTAGTTGACACAACTTGAAGGTGCAAAATGGAAAGACCAGGGAATGCTTGTGTACCTGCCTTTAAAGGTGGATAAACAGCTGATCAATGCAGTTATTAAAACGTCTGGAATTGTGGGCTTTATTAGAACGTAGATACTATAGAAGAAGTCTAAAAGAAGTGCATGTCCTTTACCAACAAGGCAGAAGGAATCTGCATCATTGTCCTATTCCTCCTCCTTGTAGCAACTGGTTTTGCTCTGTCTGGCTTCTTGTAACCCCTTCCATTTCTTGTCTAGACTAAGGAGGACCCCAAACAAGATCCCAGCTTTATATTGTCTCATTTCATAATTCTTGAAGCGTAAGAGGATGAGGGGTGACCTTTTGGAGGTTTATAAAAGCATGGAGGGCATTGATAAGGTGAATAGCTAAGGTATTTCCCCAGGGTAGGGGAATCCAAAACTAGGGGGCATAGGTTTAAGGTGAGAAGGGAAAGGTTTAAAAGGGACCTGAGGGACAACTTTTTCACGCAGAGTGTAATGCATACATGGGACGAGCTGCCAGAGGAAGTGTGGTAGAGGTGTGTATTTAAAAGACATTTGGAAAGGTTTAGAGGGATAGGGGCCAAATGCAGGCAAATGGGGCTAATTCAGTTTAGGAAACCTGGTTGGCATGTACGAGTTGGGCCGAAGAGTCTGTTTCCATGTTGTATGACTCTATGCTGAACCTATATGAAATACTAATTCAGCCTCAACTTAAGTACTGCATCCAATTCTGAGTAAAGAATAATATGAAGGCGTAGAAGAAAGATTTATTACAATAGTTGCAGGGACAGTAATTAAAAAGTTGAGAATAAGCTGAAGCTGAGGATTGAGTCTCTGTTTAGATAGAGAAGGCAAAGTAGAGATTTATTCACACAAAATTAAAACACAGAACTGCGGGTGCTGATGGTCTGAAACGGATACAGAAATTGCTGGAGAGACTCAGAAGGTCAGCCAGCACATGTGGAGAGAAAGCAGACTTAACCTTTCAAGGCCAATGACCCTTCTTCAGAACTGATAGTACCTTGGAAAAGATGGTCTTAATGCAGATGATGGGGGATAGAGACATGGGGGGTGCTGCAGGGGGAGGAGGGAGGATGAGGATGTGTGGAGGAATGAGCAGTAAGTTGGAAACAGAGTCCAGAGAGTGAGAAAGAAAGTTAGGTCGGCAGAGAGATAGTTGATAGGAAGCCAAGAATGAAGAAAAGGTGATATTGAGAACAAAGTAGGTGACAGTTGTGGGCTGTCCTGAAAGCAGCTCATGTCATGACAGGGAAAGTGTGTGGTCATTGGGATCTCTTTAACTTGGAGATAAAGGGCATGATTCTAAGATTTCATAATGCATAGAATTTATTAGTATAGTATACATTGAAGAGGGTAATAATAGACTTCAGGATGACAGAGACAAGCTGATGGATTAGGGAGACAAATGCAGAGTAAATTCAACATGAAGATTATGAAATGAGACAATATAAAACAGGGATCTTGTTTGGGGTCCTCCTTAGTCTAGATGAGAAATTGAAGGGGTTACAAGAAGCCAGACAGAGCAAAACCAGCTGCTACAAGAAGGAGGGAAAGGACAATGATGTAGATCCCTTCTGCCTTGTTGGTAAAGGACATGTTCGTTTAGACTTCCTCGACAGTATCTCCGTTCCTCTTCTTGAGAACCTGATAAGAGGAATTCTCCTATCCTGATTTCTGAGTCATTCTGAAGTGCACCCAACTCCAGCTCCTCAAAAACCACATAAGGGAGCTGGAGCTGGAGCTGGAGCTGGATGAACTTCGGATCATTCGGGAGGCAGAGGGGTTTATTGAGAGGAGTTGCATGGAGGTAATCACACCTCAGGTAAAAGAAGGTAGATGGGTTACCGTCAGGAAATGGAAAGGGGACCGGCAGGCAGTCCAGGGATCTCCTGTGCCTGTTCTCCTCAACAACAAATATAATGTTTTGGATACTGTTGGGGGTGCGACTTACCAGGGGTAAGCAATGGGGCACAGGTCTCTGGCACAGTGTCTGTTCCTGTTGCTCACAAGGTAAGGGGAGAGATGAGGAAAGAATTAGTACTTGGGGCTCCATAGTTAGGGGGACAGATAGGACGTTCTGTGGGAATGAGAGAGACTCATGGTTGGTGTGTTGCCTCCCAGATGCCAGGGTTCATGATGTCTCGGATCATGTTTTCGGGATCCTTGAGGGGGAGGGAGAGCAGCCCCAAGTCTGCACCAACGACATAGGTAGGAAGAGAGATGAGGATTTAAAGCAGAAATTCAGAGAGCTAGGGTGGAAGCTTAAGGTAGAACAAAGAGTTGTTATCACTGGTTTGCTACACATGCCACGTGCTAGCAAAGTGAGGAATAGGGAGAGAGAGGAGTTGAACATGTGACTACAGGGATGGTGCAGGAGGGAAGCTTTTGGATTCCTAGATAATTGGGCTTTTTCTGGGGTAGATGCGATCTCTACAAACAGAATGATCTTCACCTGAACCAGATGGGTACCAATATCCTGGGGGGGAATTTGCTAATGGTCTTTGGGTGGGTTTAATCTAATTTAGCAGGGAATGGGCACCAAAATTGTAGGTTGAGTATACGGGACGATCAGAGTAGTGAAGTCAGAACTAAGATTTCAAGATTGCAAGAAGGTACTGGCAGACAAGGAGTTGTTTTGAAGTGTGTCTTGTTATGAAGATGTGGGTATACCTTTGTGAGAGTTAAAAGCAGCAGAACTACTGGACACAGCACCAAGTGTTCTCAAATAAGGCGGCAATGTAACACTGGGTTGAACAACTCGAGTAGTTCGTTGCCTGGAGACAAAAACAAACTCGAATTTGGCTAATCAGTTTAAATTATTCCTCAGTAAAAATACCAATTTCCAATCAAGTTTGAACTGAGTATATTGACTATCTTAAAAGCCAATGACAATCCGATGCTTTGGGGGTATCAAACTGAGGAAAATTGAACAGTTGAGAGGAGAACTGACAGGCCCAACATGTACCAGACTACTTGAAAACACATCTCTCTCAAAAGTCCCTTTTCGATCAGTAACTTGTTACGCAGAAATTCCTAACAAGGAGAAAGGACGACACGGGAAGGTTTGGAGACATGAACCTATAGCTGCCTAGTTTTGAGATAAGAAATGTGATTTTGTAACTCTTAACTGGGAATGTAATCAGACTAGTATTATAGAAGTGAAGGTAAAAGATAGGTTAGAGAAAGAAATTGTAAATAGTGGTTAGTTATTTATTCTCTATTATATTTTAAGAAATAGAGGTGTTAATATTTACTTTAAATAGTTCTTGGCCACTCGATTTTTACAGATTACTGCACAGGATAAAACTTTTCTGTGTTGCTGGTTTTAAATTAAGCAGGAGGGTTTACCCCATGTTGTGGCACTTTGGAAGCTTGGGTCTGTGATTTAAACTGGTTTAGACAGATTTGAATAGATTTGGGGGTATGAAAAAACCCAGCAGATTTAAACACTTGCAGGTTAGTGTCCTAGATCTGTAAATAAAATGCAGGTGAGACAATTTGTTTAATTTTGGTGACTTGTGGTTGATTCAATTAAAAATGAGAGAAATGGCTCTTAAAATTGCAAAAGAGGTCCTGGGATTTGAAGATGATTGTCAAATTTGCCAAGAAAGTTTAGAAGGAAAGAAAAGGGCCATACTTTTAGAAGTAACAAATAAGTTAGATTTGGAATTAACCAAGGACAGAAGTAAAGCTGAAATTGTAAAAGGCTTAGTCAAACACTTAGGTGTGTCAGAGAAACAAACAAGTGCAGGAGAGGTAGAAAAACTTAAATTACAATTGAGGAAAATGGAGTTATAAGATAAACGAAGAGAGAGGGAGAAAGAGAGAGGAAAAAGAGAGAGAAGGTTCTTGGCTGAGCGAAGAAAAGAGAGAGAAAAAAGGGGGAGAGAAAGTAGGAGAGAAGAGAGAGAAAGAAAGAGACAGAGAATTTGAACTTGAGAAGTTGTGACTTAGTCAGCAAGATCAAGTTAACAGGATGGAGACTAAAAGAGAAGGTAGTGATATATATAAATATGTCAAAACTCGGCCACATTTTGATGAGAAAGATGTTGAAGCCTTCTTTATTTCATTTGAAAAATTGGCTAGGCAGATGTAGTAGTCCGAGGATTTTTGGGTAATGCTAGTTCAGACTAAACTGGTAAGCAGAGCTAGTGAGGCATTTGTTGTACTGTTAGATGATGTGTCAAGAGATTATGAAGAGGTTAAGCAGGCTATTTTAAGTGCTGATGAATTGGTACCAGAATATCCAACTTAACAATATATTCTTTCTTGCACAGAAAATGAGGATATTGAAAAGTTTTTTTCTTATGCATGTCTGCAGGGAATACACTGGGCAGGCCCAGAAAAAGAGAGATAGGTCCTTCTCCACCCTTACACCCAAAATCCCCTCCATTATACCCACCATAGAGCTTCAGTGCATTTGAAGCCGACCACAGGACCAGAGACAATGGGTAAGAGTGCCCGTACAGACCTTGCACTTAGGACATATTGAAGATACCTCTGGTTTAAATTTTGATAAACAATCCGAAGCCAAATGCACTCTGTGGAGAATCTTCAACTGTAAAGCATAGGTCCTATTGCAAATTGATATCTTTCCTGCATTTTCCCAAATGTCTTCCCATGCCTCTGAGAAGACCTCAATGCCTAGCTCTCTCTCCCACACCCTGCAGAGTCAATTGAACTCACCTGAGGGGGCAGCCCCCCAATTGATGATATAAAGTACTGCCAGAAAGAATAGTCTTAGTACTGAGCACCCCCCCATGTCGAATTTGTAGGGATCAGTCAAAAGTGTAATCTTTTTTGAATAAAATCCCTAACTTGAAAAAAGCAAAAAAGAGATCCCAATTAGATAGCTCATATCTCCGTACTAATTGATCAACAGACATCATTGTGTTTCCCTCAAATAAATCGCCCATGCAAGACACACCCCTCACTGCCCAATGTTTGATTTCTGAATCGATCATCCACGGTTGAAAACCCAAAATACTCACTAAAGGTGTAAAAGATTATCTTTTGCCAATATTACCTTTCCTCTGCCAAATTGCTCTCCATGCTTTAACAGGATTGATAACTATTGGGTTATGAGCTTTAAAATGTGTTGCTGGAAAAGCGCGGCAGGTCAGGCAGCATCCAAAGAACAGGAGAATCGACGTTTCGGGCATAAGCCCTTCTTCAGGAATGAGGAAAGTGTGTCCAGCAGGTTAAGATAAAAGGTAGGGAGAAGGGACTTGGGGGAGGGGTGTTGGAAATGCGATGGTGGAAGGAGGTCAAGGTAAGGGTGATAGGCCGGAGTGGGGTGGGGGCGGAGAGGTCAGGAAGAAGATTGCAGGTTAGGAAGGCGGTACTGAGTTCAAGGGATTTGACTGAGACAAGGTGGGGGGAGGAGAAATGAGGAAATTGGAGAAATCTGAGTTCATCCCTTGTGGTTGGAAGGTTCCTAGGTGGAAGATGAGGCGCTCTTCCTCCAACCG
>NC_057711.1:83044494-83049565 GCF_004010195.1 Chiloscyllium plagiosum | reverse complement strand
GGGCAGGAGCAGGCTGAGACAATGGGTCGGCCGGGGCAGTCAGGTTTGTGGATTTTGGGCAGGAGGTAGAAACGGGCGGTGCGGGGTTGTGGGACTATGAGGTTGGAGGCGGTGGATGGGAGATCCCCTGAGGTGATGATTTCTGGTGGATATGGAAGTATCCCTTTGGGCCTATTGGGTTATGGCAATATTCCCTAACTGTCCTCATTTTGTCCAAAAACAGTAAACTGGTGAGGGACATTCTGTCTGGGAGGCTTCAATATCAAACTATATTGAAAGAGGATCCCCACAAACCCAATCACTCACAAAGGACAAAAGCAAGCTTAGTTGGTAATTTTAAATGTACAGAAGGGTCTCGCCCCTCCACCCCCAATCGGTGAGGCAGTTGCAGTTTAGCTAATTTAATGAGGGGCCACTTACGATGCCAAATAAAGGAGCTGAACCAGTCAGTCAGTCCCCTGAATGTTTGCTTATTGAAAATCAGAGGAAGCATCCGTATAGGGTACAAATGGTGGAGAATATTCGGGTTTGGTACGTTTTGGCACAGCCATTTGGGCGCCGGCATTTTGGCACAGCCATTTGGGCTCCAAACCTATTTGGCGACAGATGTTTTGGCGCTAAAAACATTTCTTTATTTGTAAATCTGTCTCTATGGACGGCTTTAGTGTAACAAGATTTAATGTTTTTATTTTTCAATAAAGTAACAGTTTTTAAAGTTCTACCTTTGAATGATGATGAATCAATCAACGTTTTTTTCCTAGTGCCAAAACGTCCGTCACCAAATGGGCTGGCGCCCAAATGGCCGTGCCAAAACGCCAGCACCCAATCGTCCCATTCCAAGAATATTCATCTTAATAAGCACGATTCGACCCAACCACGAGACCAGAAGTGCCTCCCATCTTTGAAGGTCTTGTTTGATTTTGTCAAATAGTTGAACAAAATTGGCTTTGAACAACCGATCCAGAACCAGAGTGGTGATTATGCCCAAATACACAAAACTCCCCTGTGACCACTTAAGTGGGAATCAATGTTCACCCTCAAGACCTAGCTCCTTTGTAAGACCACCCATAGGCATAGCCTCTGATTTCGCAAAACTAATCTCGTACCCTGAAAAGGCACGAAACACGCAGATGCATTGTATCAGGCGAGGCACTGAAACTGCTGGATTTGACAAAAAAATTAGGACATTGTCCACGTACAAGGAAATCTTAAGCAATTTTGACCCCACTTATAGGGCTTATATTTTAGGATCCCAACAAATGGCCTCCACCATTGGTTCAATCACCAATGTGAAAAGCAATGATGAAAGGGGACAGTCCTGCCAGCTGCCCTTAAAAATATTAAAAATTGCTTGGTCGTGATGACCACCATGAGAGGGCCACTATCGACAACCCTTACCCATCTTATAAAGACTTCACCCAAACCAAACCACTCCATAGTATAGAAAAGGTACAGCCACTCATCTTGGACAAATGCTTTCTCTGCATCTAGAGAAATCACCAATCCCTCTATTTACTGTTGTTGACATGCTTGAATTACATTAAGCAGCCTCCTACAATTATTGGAGGATCTGCGGCCTTCTGTGAAGCCCGTCTGATCCTCTTTTAACAATAGAACGTAACACAGCGAAAGCAAGCTCCTTCTTTGCTGTCTGCAAGAGCACGGAATTCAATGTAGACTGCAGTGTTGTAATCCTCTGTAACTTGACCAATGAGGGCCTGTCAAAGTAAGCCTCCTTGGCTGCCTTCAACCGTGCTTTGAGGAGACGTTGCTGCTCACCCTTCTGCCACTTCCTACTGGCAGAGTAGGAAATAACTAACCCTTTGGCATATGCTTTGGCAGTTTCCCAAAGGATGGATGGACTACTAACCAAGCCTGAGTTAATGTCTAGGAATGCCCAAAATTCCATAGAGAAATACTCCACAAACTTATTATCCTTGAGGATAAAGGGATCCATTCGCCAGTGGCTCAAATCCACTGTAACGTCCTTAAGAGGTACACAGGAGCATGATCGGAGATGGTAATATTACCAATTGTACAAGATGTCACCAAGTCCAGGGTTGCCACAGGGGTCAGAAAAACAAAAAAAAAATCAATCCTGGTGTGATATTTGTGTAGATTGGAGAAAAATGTGAAATCCCTACCTGTCGGGTGGAGATACCTCCTGACGTCCATCAACCCTGGACTCCATACACAGATTTGTGCAGAGGGTATTGGTGGGGGGGGGTGGCCTTAGGGCAACCGGTCTACCGTGGGATCCATGAGACAGTTAAAATCTCCCCCTATAATGATATGCCGGGACTCAAGACTGATCAGTTTTGAGAATGCAACTACCAAAACTTTGAGGGGATGAGCTAGAAGGCAATAAATATTTAAAACATCATATTCTTGCCTGTTTTTCAGGGCTTTGAGAATTATAAACTTCCCGAGTGACGATAACACACTCTAGTAACTTAAATGGGAGATTCTTCCAAACCAATATAGTCACTCCCCTACTTCTGGTATTAAAAGATGAAAAGCCATTCTGCTGTAACTTCAAATGCTCCCTGTCATCCAAGTGTGTCATCTGTAACAAAGCAATATCCACCTTCTACTTCTAACACTCAAGAGTACCTAATGGGTGAGTGACTCCCCTTAATATTCCAGCTACACCATTTAATCAAGTCATTAGCCATAACCTTCTACAGTAACATTTAAAATTCCAGACAGGAGGAACGCGAACCACAAATCACCTATCCTTAATGTCACATGATCCATCGAACATAAAAACTATATAAACTGAAACTATTACATTTAACAAACTGACAAAACTATTAAAAGCACCAAAAACTAAAAAAAACAAATCAACATATAAAGTGCCAACAGCACTGAATGGGGGAACTCACCCCCTGCACAAAGTGGGCAACTACCCATCCCAAACTACCCATAATTAGGCATCTAGCCATCCCACCCATTTCCCTTCTCCTAGCTAGAGCCGCACCACGAACACAAGCAGAAAAGAAAGTAACACACCATAGAAGAGCATTATGAAAAAATAAAACATTTTTTTTTAAAAAGGGGGTGAATACCCCACCCATCCTTGGTATATCTTAACTTAGAAAATGAAAATACACATCTCAACCGCCACCAAACATAGTTTAAACCAAATTATCATCAATAGAAAAAAATAGAAAAAGAAAGTTTGTGCGAAGATTTGTAGCTCGGGTGCTCGTTGTTGTGGTTCTGTTCGCCGAGCTGGAAGTTTTTGTTGCAAACGTTTCGTCCCCTGGCTTGGGAGCCTACTGCGAAGCGCTTCTTTGATGTTTCCTCCAGTGTTTATAGTGGTCTGTCCCTGCCGCTTCTGGTTGTCAGTTTCAGCTGTCCGCTGTAGTGGTTGGTATATTGGGTCCAGGTCGATGTGTTTGTTGATGGAGTTTGTGGATGAATGCCATGCCTCTAGGAATTCCCTGGCTGTTCTCTGTCTGGCTTGCCCTATGATAGTAGTGTTGTCCCAGTCGAATTCATGTTGCTTGTTGTCTGCGTGTGTGGCTACTAAGAATAGCTGGTCGTGTCGTTTCGTGGCTAGTTGAATTCGACTGGGACAACACTACTATCATAGGGCAAGCCAGACAGAGAACAGCCATACTATCATAGGGCAAGCCAGACAGAGAACAGCCAGAGAATTCCTAGAGGCATGGCATTCACCCACAAACTCCATCAACAAACACATCGACCTGGACCCAATGTACCAACCACTACAGCGGACAGCTGAAACTGACAACCGGAAGCAGCAGGGACAGAGCACTATAAACACCGGAGGAAACATCAAAGAAGCGCTTCGCAGGAGGCTCCCAAGCACTGATGATGTCGCCTAGCCAGGGGACGAAATGTTTGCAACAAAACCTTCCAGCTCGGCGAACAGAACCACAACAGAAAAAGAAAGCTCCAATCAGACTTCTTCTATTTCTTTTACAAAACAACAAAGACATACCCAAACAACACTACCATCTGTACATATTTAATTGTTCAGATTAGGTTTATCTGCAGCATGATAGAAATTGGAACCAGCTTCTCTTCTATTTATTTCCCCAACATCTCGCAAGATTTCGCGAGCTTGTTCACCAGGGCCTGGAAGGTAACCGAGTCTGAGGGTCCTGCAGACAGGGCCATGGGCCTGGCCTCGGACACTCCTCCTCCTTTTGTCGGCATCTCTGGATGGCTGGGAACACAGGTAAGTTAACTTTTCAAAGTTTCTTGGGATTCCACAATCTTTCTGGAGTCCCAGGATATCGCGATGGTCGAGGTTGGGTGGGGGTGAAGATTCTGCAAAGCAATCCTACTAGATTGCTGTCATCTTGGATCCCCAAACATCGTAATTTTGAACGATGGGTGCGTGCTTTGAAAATAGATAGGATATTTGAGACTCTACACGAGATTATTCTGCTGGAGGAGTGTAAAAACTCACTTCCAGAGATGGTAAAAATTCACGTGGAGGAACAGAAAATTCAGGAAGTGAGAAAGGCAGCAGATGAGTACATACTGGTGCATAAAACAAGTTTCTGGCCAGACTTACATCCTGTGAGGGAAAGAAATTGGGAGAAGGGGAGATCCTAGACTACGAAATCAAAAGTAGAGAGCACTGGTAAGATTTTACCACAGGATAAAAAAGAAGCCCGAGACGGTGGAAACGAGGTGAAAGGCATTTCCACTATGGTAAAGTGGGACACGTGAAGACACAGTGCTGGTCATTAAAGAAAGGCACTGTGGGAAAAGATGTGGTAAAAGAAGCTAAGCCAGTTGTATTAATGAAGGTAGTCAAGGTGATCCCAAGAGGAGGCAAGGAGCTACAGGAGAGTGCACAGCCTAGGCAGGGTCTGAGTATGGAGTTAGAGTCATAGAGTCATAGAGATGTACAGCATGGAAACAGACCCTTCGGTCCAACCTGTCCATGCTGACCAGATATCCCAACCCAATCTAGTCCCACCTGCCAGCACACGGCCCATATCCCTCCAAACCCTTCCTATTCATATACCCACCCAAACGCCTCTTAAATGTTGCAATTGTACCAGCCTCCACCACATCCTCTGGCAGC
>NC_057711.1:83025000-83042106 GCF_004010195.1 Chiloscyllium plagiosum | reverse complement strand
CTCCAATTTAGAACTTTAACTTTTAGATCTGGTCTATCCTTTTCCATCACTATTTTAAAACGAATAGAATTATGGTCGCTGCCCCCAAAGTGCTCCTCCACTGACACCACAGTCACCTGCCCTCCCTTATTTCCCAAGAGTAGGTCAAGTTTTGCACCTTCTCTAGTAGGTACATCCACATACTGAATCAGAAAATTGTCTTGTACACACTTAAGAAATTCCTCTCCATCTAACCTTTAACACTGTGGCAGTCCCAGTCGATGTTTGTAAAGTTAAAATCCCCGACCATAACTACCCTAATATTCTTACAGATAGCTGAGATCTCCTTACAAGTTTGTTTCTCAATTTCCCTCTGATTATTGGGAGATCTATAGTACCTGATCTCTATGAAGAATTCACCTCTGTGGGTAAAGTTTACTCAGAAAGAACAGGGGTGAAGGACAAGATTAGATTACTTTACATTAATTAGATTAGATTAGATTAGATTACTTTACAGTGTGGAAACAGACCCTTCGGCCCAACAAGTCCACACCGACCCGCCGAAGCGTAAAAGTTTGTTTCTCAATTTCCCTCTGACTATTGGGAGATCTATAGTACCTGATCTCTATGAAGAATTCACCTCTGTGGGTAAAGTTTACTCAGAAAGAACAGGGGTGAAGGACAAGAAGTTATAATTTTGAGAGAGACAGGATCTTACCAGATGCTGATTGTAAGGGATGAGCGAATATGCACTCTTTCTGATCTGTTACCCGAGTGTGTGGTAATTTGGGAACAGATGGACAGAAATTTAGTGTCCCCCATGTAAGATCAGGTTGGAGTGCCAATTTAAGACTGAGGAAGTTACTGTGGGAGTGATTAACAAAGGGTCAGTTGCAGGAATTCAGTTTGTTCTTGGGAATGATTTGACAAGATCCAAGGTGAGAGTAACACCCCTTGTTGTGGAGAAGCCCAAGCAAAACCAGGAAACTGAGGAGTTAAAACAGAACTATCCTGGTATTTTCCCAGATTGTCCGGTAACCAGATCCCACTATCATAAGTCACAGCACGAAGCAAAAACTAAAGAGAAAGATGAAGTAGTTGAGGTTCATTTAGTGGATACTCTGTTTGACGTAATGATGCAGAAAAAACCTGAACAGGCAGATCAGACAGAAGTGTTTAGTCCTGAAAGGCTAAGGGCCTTGCAACAGCAAGCCAAGCCAAGACAATAAAAGATATATATATGGATGCGTGCTCTGAAAAGGAGGCAGAGAACATTCCAGAGGATTATTATCTGAAAGATAGAAAGATAGACTGGATAGACTGCACAAGGATGTGGTTAACTTTTGCCGTACGTTGAATAGAATTGAATTGAAGTTATTGTCACATGTACTGAGTTACAGTGATAAGCTTTGTCTTGCGAGCAATTCAGGCAGATCACATAGTTAAGTAGCATAGATAAATAAGTAATAGGTAAACAGCTGCAAAAACAAAAGCACAGGTACAGGCAAATGTTAAGAATTTGAGAGTCTATTCATTATTCTAACAGCAGTAGGGTAGAAACTGTTTTGAAACTGGCTGGTGTGTGTGTGTGTTCAGGCACCTGTACTTTTTCCCCAATGGTAAAGGTTGTAGAAAAACATTGCCAGGGTGGGATGGATCTTTTAGAATGCTGGCAACCTTTCCTTGACAGCGGACCTGGTAGATGGATTCTATAGATGGGAGGTTGGCCTTTGTGATTGTTTGAGCCGAGTTCACCACTCTCTGTAACCGTCTCCAATCATACCAGGTAGTGATACATCCAGACAGAATGCTCTCGAACGTGCATCTATAAAACTTGGCAAGGGTTTTCGCCGTCATGTCAAATTTCCTCAGCTGCCTGAGGGAGAATAGACATTGTTGGGCCTTTACAACCAGTGCGTCCACATAAAGAGTCTAAGAAAGCCTGTTGTGGATGACCACTCCCAGGAGCTTGACACTCTCCACACATTCCACCTCTGTGCTGTTAGTGTGTAGGGGGTACAGGAGTAACATACTGCCGAAAGTTTGTCACCATCTGAGATTCAACCAACTTTGGTGGGGTCATCACTGAACTTGTAAATGGCATTAGTTGGTATTTGGCGAAGCAGTCATGGGTATACAGTGAGTACGTATCTCTCGGGGGGCTCCAGTGTTGAGTGTTAGTGAGGATGAAATATTGTCCCCAGTCATCACTGATTGTAGCCTGTGGATCAGGAAACTGAGGATCCAGTTGCAGAGAGTGGAGCTTAGTCTGAGATCACTAAGCTTAGTAATCAGTCTTGAGGGGATAATACTGTTGAAGACTGAACTGTAGGCAATGAGTAGGATTCTTACCTAGCTGTTCTTCATGTCAAGATGTTCTGGGGAGGAGTGCAGGGCAAGTGATATGGCATCAGACATGGATTTGTTTGTCCAATAGGCAAATTGGAGTGGGTCAAGAATAATGGGGAGGCTGGAGTTGAATGCCAAATGGTAGATAAGCCACAGGCAGTAATAAAACCAGCACTTTTGGTGTCAATTCCCACATTTGAAGAACTTTTCACGGAGGTTATAATTGATTGTGTACATTGCCTCCTGAGAACTAAAAGTGGGAACCAGTTCTCGTTAACCATAATAGATGTGCCTACCAGATTTGCAGATGCAATTCCATTACGGAGTATCAAGACAAAAAAGGTGGTAGGGGAGTTAGTAACTTCCTTCACATGGTATGGGTTACCCAAAGAGATTCAGTCGGACAAGGATCAAATTTTACTGCTAGGCTATTTGAGGTGATTATGGATAGCTTAGGTATACAGCACTTTAAATCCAGTGCACATCGACCTGAATCCCAGGGAGTTTTAGAAAAGGTGGCATTAGACTTTGAAGACCATGTTGAGAGCATACTGTCAGGATTACCCGAATGATTGGGATAAAGGCATCCCATTTTTATTGTTTACCTTTAGAGATGCCCCAAGCAAATCTACTCCGTTCACTCCCTTCGAGTTAATATTCATGGTCATGAAGTGAGAGGCCCTTTGAAATTAAAGAAAAATTGACAGGACCAAAGTTGGAGTCCTCACACTAAGATTATGTATCAGAGGTGAGAGAGAGACTAAATCAAGTCAGCAAGTTAGCTAAACAGCACCTAAAGAGGGCACAGTGTAGAATGAAGCAGGTAACAGATAAAAGCTCTGAGACTCGAACATTTTCCAAAGGGATAAAGTGTTAGTACTGTTACCAGTGATCCCTTCAAAGCCAGGTTTAGTTGTCCCTATCAAACTTGAGTCAGGTGAACTATTTAGTAAAGGTGCCAGATAGAAAAAAAAAGGTATTGAGTATGTCATGTGAACATGCTGAAACTGTATTAGACTAGAAAGGAAGAACTGGAGAAACAGGTGTGAGTTACTGCCCTGCGGAGTGAGGAGTCAAATCCAAACAATATGGATTCTGTGGTGTCTCAAAATGGATTTAAAAATGAAGAAGTCCTTGAGGAGTTTAATAGCTATCTGTCTCAGGAGCATAGAACGGACTTGAAAGGTTTGTTACTGCAGTATAAGGACATATGCAAGAATCAGATGGGGAGGACTAGTGCTATTGTACATGAGGTAGATGTCGGGAATACTGCTCCAATAAACAACACCCCTATCTGCTTAATCCTTTCAAAGCCAGACAGGTCCAGATTGAGGTGGAGGTCATGCTTAATGAGGACATCACTAAACTAAGCCAGAGTGAGTGTAGATTGTTGATCGTCTTAGTTCCCAAACCAGACGGGACTCAACGATTCTGCGTGGATTATTGGAAGGTGAACGCCATTGCAAAATTGGACTCATATCCAATTCCAAGATTGGAGAACAGTATCGAGAAAGTCAGACAAGCCAGTTACATCACTAAGTTGGACTTAGTGCGTGGTTGCTGGCAGGTACCTTTATCAGAGACGGCAAAAGAAATTTCTGCGTTTGTAACCCCAAATGGGCTTCATCAGTTTAAAGTGATGCCCTTTGGAATGAAGAATATGCCTGCCACATTCCAGAGACTCATGAACAGAGTTGTGGTTGGGTTAACAAACGGTGTAGTCTATTTGGACAATGTAGTGATCTTTAATAAGTCCTGGAAAGATCATATGGTATAATTGGCAGAGCTGTTTGAACACTGAGAAGCAAAACTGGTGATAAATTTAAATAAAATGGAATTCACAAAAGCAGAGATGACACTTTTGGGACATAACATTGGCCATGGAAGGTTGACCCCACGGAACGCAATGACAAAGGCCATTGAGGAATTGGATAGCACTTGGATTCTTAGGACTCAGCAGATTCTATCAGAAGCTAGATTAGAGTGGTGCTGGAAACACATAGGTCAGGCAGCATCCGAGGAGCAAGAAAATCGACATTTCATCAAGAATGAGCCTCAGGAATGATTCTATGGAAGATTGTTCTAAACTTCAGCAGTGTTCTAAACTTCACCGTTAATTGATTTGCTGAAGACCACAATTTCAGTCGACAGAACCATGCCAGGAGGCATTCGACCATTTGAAATCAATACTAACCACCAAACCCGTTTTAACTTCTCAAAACCTTTTAAAGTCGCCATCCATGTTAGTGACATTGGAGTTGGAGCTGTACTCCTCCAGAAACATGAGGATGGGATTAAACTGCCAGTTGATTATTTTTCGAAGAAGATCAACATCGACCACAAGAAATACTCCACAATCAAAAAGGAACTATTGAGTTTGGTACTGGCCTTACAGCTTTTTAATGTATATGTTACAAACAATGTGTTGGAGACAATTGTGTACACTGACCACAGTCTGCTTACATTCTTAGAATGTTTTAAAACTAAGAATATGACATTATTTCGTTGGAGTCTTATGTTACAGACTTTTAATTTTAAAATCATACATGTTGCAGGTCAGAAGAATGTAATCGCAGTTGCTTTATCGCAGATTTAACTGATAGAGTTTAGATGAGATTTGTCTTTATTTAATGCGTTATGTCCATATATAGGTATATGGGAAGTTAAGGTAAAAACAATGATTGCAGATGCTGGAAACCAGATTCTGGATCAATGGTGCTGGAAGAGCACAGCAATTCAGGCAGCATCCAAGCTGCTCGTTGGATGCTGCAAGAATTGCTGTGCTCTTCCAGCACCATTGATCCAGAATATGGGAAGTTAAGGTGAACTTATATGAAAGTTATCGGTATGTTAGTGAAATTTGTTTAAAAGAAAAAAAAGCCAACTTTTCATTACAATGGTGCATTTTTTCTTAAGTGGGGTGGGGGGGGGAGAAGATGTTATGAAGATGTGGGTGTACTTCTCGGAGAATTAAAAGCAGCAGAACTACCGGACCCAGCACCAACTGTTCTCAACAAGGTAACACTGGGTTCAACAACTCGAGTAGTTTGTTGCCTGGAGACAAAAACAAATTCGAATTGGGCCAATCAGTTTAAATTATACCCCGATTAAAAAAAACAACTTCCATTCAAATTTGAATTGAGTATATTGACAATCTTAAAAGCCGATGACAATCCAATGCTTTGAGGGTATAAAACCAAAGGAAAATTGAACAGTTGAGAATTGCCAAGCCTAATGTGTACTAGACTGCTTGAAAAAACATCTCTCTTAAACATCCCTTTTCGATCAGTAAACTGTGACACAGAAATTCCTAACAAGGAGAAAAGAAGGCACAGGATGATCCAAAGACAAGAACCTACAGCTGCCTGGTTTTGAGATAAGAAACGTGGTTTTATTCATCTTAATTAGGAGAGTATCAGACTAATATTATAGAAGGGAAGGTAAAAGATAAGTTAGAGAAAGAATTGTAAATAGTGGTTAGTTAATTATTCTCTATTATACTTTAAAAAATAAAGTTATTAATTTTTACTTTAAATAGTTCTTGGCCACTCGATTTTTACAGATTACTGCACGGGATACATCGTTTCTGTGTTGCTGGTTTTAAATTAAGCAGAAGGGTTTACCCCATGTCGTAACAGTCTAATTCAATGCCAGGAGCATCCAGAATAAGGTGGGTGAACTTGCAGCATGGGTTGGTACCTGGGACTTCAATGTTGTGGCCATTTCAGAGACATGGGAAGAGACAGGAATGGTTATTACAGGTTCTGGGATTTAGATGCTTCAGTAAGAACAGAGAAAATGGTAAAAGAGGGGGAGGTGTGGCATTGTTATTCAAGATCAGTATTATTGCTGCAGAAAGGACATTTGAGGACTCCTCCAATGAGGTAGTATGGGCTGAGATTAGAAACAGGAAAGGAGAGGTTACCCTGTCTGGCCTCCAAATAATTCCAGGCATGTAAAGGATAGGATAGCAAAGATGATCCTTGATAGTAGTTGTTCTGGGGGACTTTAACTTTCCAAATGTTGACTGGGAATACTATAGTTCAAGTTCTTTAGATGGGTCAGTTTTTGTCCAGTGTGTGCAGAAGGGTCTTCTGACTCATTATGTAAACAGGCCAACAAGGAGCGAGGCCACATTTGATTAGATACTGAGTAATGAATTGGGCCAGGTGTTAGATTTGAAGGTAGGTGATCACTGTAGTGATAGTGACCACAATTCGGTTATGTTTAATTTAGTGATGGAAAGGGATAGGTTATATACTGCAGGGCAAGACTTATAGCCGGGGGGAGTTGAAGGAAATTATGATGCAATTAGGCAAGATTTAGGATACATAGGATGGCTGAGGAAACTGCAGGGGATGGGCACAATTGAAATGTGGAGCTAATTCAAGGACCAGCTACGGTGAGTTCTTAATAAGTATGTACCTGTCAGGCAGGGAAGAAGTTGTTGAGTATGGGAGCCATGGTTTACTAAGGAAGTTGAATCTCTCTTCAAATGGAAGAAGCCTGATGTTAGGATGAGATGTGATGGCTCAGGTAAGGCATGTGAGAGTTACAGGTTAGCCTGGCAAGACCTAAAGAGAACTAAGAAGAGCCAGGAGTGGGCATGAGAAGTCATTGGTGGATAGGATCAAGGAAAACCCTAAGGCTTTCTATAGGTATATCAGGGCCAATCAAGCATAGTAGTGGGAAGTTGTGCATGGAGTCAGAGGAGATAGAGGAAGTGCCAAATGAATACTTTTCATCAGTATTCACGCTAGAAAAAGGCAATGTGGTCGAGGAGAATACGGGAGATACAGGATACTAGACCAGATGGGATTGAGGTGCATTAGCAATTTTGGAAAGTGTAAAAATAGATAAGTCCCCTGGGTCGGATGGGATTTATCCTAGGATTCTCTGGGAAGCTGGGGAGGAGATTGCCAAGCATTTAGCTTTGATCTTTATGTCATCATTGTCTACAGGAATAGTGCCAGTAGACTAGAGGATAGCAAATGTTGGTCCCTTGTTCAAGAAGGGGAGTAAAGTAAATCCTGGAAATTATAGACCTATGAGCATTAGTTCAGTTGTGGGTAAAGTGTTGGAAACGGTTATAAGAGATAGGATTTATAATCATCTAGAGAAGAATAAGTTTATTAGGAACAGTCAACATGGTTTTGTGTAGGGTAGATTGTGCCTCTCAAACCTTATTGAATTCTTTGAGAAGGTGACCAAACAGGTGGATGAGGGTAAAGCAGTTGATGGATTTCAGTAAGGCATTTGAAAAGGTTCCCCGTGGTAGACTATTGCACAAAATACGGAGACATGGAATTGAGGGTGATTTAATGGTTTGGATCAGAAATCAGGGTGGTGGTTGATGGGAAATATTCATCCTGGAATTCAGTTACCAGTGGTTTACCACAGCGATCTCTTTTGGGTCCACTGTTGTTTGCAATTTATATAAATGACCTGGATGAGGGCATAGAAGGATGGGTTAGTAAATATGCAGATGACACTAAGGTCGGTAGAAAAGCGCAGGTCAGGCAGCTGCCTGACCTGCTGTGCTTTTCTAGCGCCACTCTAATCTTGACTCTAATCTCCAGCATCTGCAATCCTTACTTTCGACTAAGGTCGGTAGAGTTGTGGATAGTGACAAAAAATGGTGTAGGTTACAGAGACGCATAGATAAGCTGCTGAGCTGGGCTGAGAGGTGGAAAATGGAAGTTAATGCGGACAAGTGTGAAGTGATTCACTTTGGAAGGAGTAACTGGAACGCAGGGTACTGGGCTAATGGTAAGATTCTTGGTGGTGTAGATGAGCAGAGAGATCTTGGTGTCCAGGTACATAGATCCTTGAAAGTTGCCATCCAAGTTGACAGGGTTGTTAAGAAGGCATACAGTGTGATAGCTTTAATTGATAGAGGGATTGCGTTTCAGAACCATGACATCATACTGCAGCTATACAAAACTCTGGTGTGGCCACATTTGGAGTATTGTGTACAGTTCTGGTCAGTGCATTACAGGAAGCATGTGGAAGCTTTGGAAAGGGTTCAGAGAAGATTTACTAGGATGTTCTCTCGTCTGGAGAGAAGGTCTTATGAGGAAAGGCTAAGGGACTTGAGGCTGTTTTTGTTAGAGAAGGTTGAGGGGCGACTTAATTGAGACATATAAGATAATCAGAGGGTTAGATAGGTTGGACAGTGAGAGCCTTTTTCCTCAGATGAAAATGGTTAGCATGAGGGGACATAGCTTTAAATTGAGGGGTGATAGATATAGGACAGGTGTCAGAGGTATTTTCTTTACTCAGAGCAGTAGGGGAATGGAACGCACTGCCTGCAACTTAGTAGACTCGCCAAATTTAAGGGCATTTAAATGGTCATATGGACACAATAGGCATATGGACGAGAATGGAATAAAGTAGGATAGATGGGCTTCAGATTGGTTCTGCAGGTTGGCACAACATTGAGGGCTGAAAGGCATGTACTGCTCTGAAATGTTCTATGGTCTATGAAATATTCTGCAGTGGGTCAGCCAATGCACCCTAAACTCTCAGTGGAAATGGATGAGTAGAGTCCATATCTCTCCTCTATGAAAATTGCCAAACCTGAAAGTACCTGTATTAGCATCTCTAGGCAAGTTTAAATCATGGGAATCAGCCATTCAGCCAAAAATGACTTGTTAAATCTAGACTTTTAAACCATGCACTTCATTATTTCCTGTTTTGACCATTTCAACAAAATAACCCCAGAATACATTCTTTCAGCACCGTTATCTAAATTGAAAAGTAAACATAATGGTTCATCAGTGACTCATATGAAAGAGTTTAAAAATTTACTGGAAGCAATTTGAATAATACAGCTGCATGCTGAGAAACTGCAAAGTCAACATTACTTCAGATGAATCATAACTCCAATGCAATGTCCTTGCTTTAAGTCTTTGCATCTTGTTAATTTTGAGTGTTCCCTTGCTTCAGTTATAACTATGATTGTTTGGCTGGAGTCCATTTTCTCGATATTAGCAGAATGAACCTGAACATCAGAATATTCAAACTGTAAAACTCTAGATATGACAGTGAAATCATTGTATCTTCTTTTTACTACTGAGTCATCCCTGGGGAATTATTCATTACTGACCTGTTTCAGTCTGTTTGCAACAAATGCACAAATCACTATCGCCTAATAAAGCCATTAAATAGCAAGCCAAAAAAGGTTCCTTTCTAGAGGGATAGAATTGAAAAGCAGCAAAGTTATCTTCAACTGAGAGAGAACCTTGAGCACTTTGAGTCTCCATATTATAAATATATAATATACTTGAGGATGCAAAATAAGTTATTAGAATGACACCACAATGGAGAATTTATATCTACAAGGAGGGCAACAAGATATAGATGAGAGAGGCATAGGAGGTGCATGTGATTCAGTTAGCCCTTCCCACTGCAGCCATACAGGCAAATAAAGCTCCACATTCAAAATATGCTGTAGCCAATCACCTTTGCCCTAAGCCCCAAATGCCTTGGTTGCAGATACTTGCTGCTTCTGCAATACATAAAATGATCACATATGCTTTGTCAGCCTTTGGGGTCCTTTGCACTGCCAGTGAGCTACCAGCAATAAATTGAAACTTGCAGAAACCAAACAAGGTACTTCTGACAAAACTCATCAGACATCAGAACAGAAGCATTAACTATCAAATTACCCATGAGCAAGTACATCAAATGTGTTTTCTTAATTCTTTCATGAGTTGTCCTAAGCTTATCTTTCACTGCCACCTGTGGTAGAAACAGGCTGCTGACTTTGCTGCATGTGGGAAGGGAGGGTTTTGATGAACTTCCTGTGTCTGCTAGATTGCTCCATTATGCTCAGGGGCTCCTGCACTGCCTTCTCTTTTTGTGAGGGCTGGATGCACTGATGTCACTGGTGGACAGACAGAGGAGCCACTGCTCACATCTGAGAAGAGCTCTGATTGCTTCCCTCTTGTAAGGCACATTTGCATTTTCTATTGCCCAGGTCCAGGTGCTTTGTCACCCTCTTGCCTTACGAGGGCTTTATGGAGCTCACGGACAAGACAATGGTATGCAGCTGGGCACATACATCTTCATCTACTGAGTGATAGGCTGGATAGAGCTCTCCAGGTGTGTACTAATTGACAAGACTTTACACGCAGATGAAAGGGAGGTTGCAGTGCTTGTGGCCTGGATACATTCCTCCACTGTACTGGCCAGAGAGTGTATAACCTCCACCACATCTTCAAGCATGCTTTGTTGAACTTCCAGCATCTGCCATTTTACTGACAACTCCAGAGGTAAGTCATCATTATGGAGCTCATCATGAGCCTTGATACCCATGCTCTTGCGTGTCAGTGCCCTCAGCTCTGATAGTGTCCAAGAGTGGCCTGGTGTTTGCACTAGATTTTGACTCATCTTGAATCTACTCATGTCCATATAACCATATTCATGAAAACATCTGCACTATTGAAGAGTGCAAAGGGAATGGCCTAATGGTGCACACTGCCAGACATCTCCTCCTTCTCTGAGGTGGACAGGTGTATGCAGAAGATGGTACATCTCTGATCCTGTTGCTGACCTTGAAGAGAAAATAGAATGACCAGAGAACTCACCTCGCTTGTTGATAGTGCACAAAGTTGACTATTGTTCACAGAAATGATAGCTTATCAAAGAACATAGGATCTCATATTTAGATTTTCCTGTGTGTTGGTTATGAAGGTAATCTCTAGTGCTGAACCGTGCATGATAGACAGTAGCCAACATGATGCCCTTCCCACTCTAACCTGTTCTTCCATGATGTTAGACTGTGACAATTGGGACCTAGAGACTGGTTCAGACCTTTGCCTTATTTTGAGATCCATGACTCCAATGAGGACATGGAAGAGCAATATTAAAAGGTCACAAGATCAGATAAAATGAATATTCATACATAGTCTTAACCCCTATCCCCAAACCTTTCATGCCTTTCAGTGCTGCCATTTGAGGACTAATCACTAGCACAACCCTTTTTGCTAGGCTAACTGCTGCACTGTTTGAGGATCCAATAATCACAACTTTCAACTTCACCAGTATCTCCCACTCTGACCTTCACCCCCACATCCCCCTGTGACTGCTGGACTGACCAACTTCTCCCGATTCCAACTACTGTACTGTTGAGTTAATCAGAGGCAAAACTTCACCTCGGATCCAAAGATTAAATAATCTCATGTGGTGCATGCCATTAGATAGCCAACAGAAAGAAATAGGAGGCACAAGTTTCTTAATTGCTGCTTTGTTACTCTTGCAGGTAGAACTTAGCGTTTCCCAATTCATGAACATTCATGTTATGAAAATAAGTGGTAAACCTATCTGCCACTAACTTCATCTATGAACTCAAAATTGGGAAAATGGGATCTTTACACATGAATTATGTTCCCTCTGTCTGGCACATTCCCTCAAACAACAGGGGTCCTGGCACTGATTTCTGTCAAACACAATTGGTTATAAATCTCCAGTCAGAAAAATACACTTTGATCATTACTTTCTGTTTTCTATGACCAAGCAGCCAGTTCTGTATCCATCTTACCAGCTCACTGTGGATCCTTCTGTATCAGCATGCCATGAGGGACCTTGTTAAAGATCTTTCTAAAGTCCATGTAGATAACATCCACCACCCTGCCCTCATCTATCAATCATCTTTGTCACATACTCGAAAAACTCTATCAAATGTTTGAGACACCACCTCCCCCAACAAATCCATGCTGCCTATTTTAATAAATACATACTTTTCCAAATGCTAGTAAATCCTGTCCCTAAGAATCTTCTCCAATAATTTCCCTATCACTCATGTAAGGCTTGCCAGCCTATAATTTCCCTGATTATCCCTCTTGCCCTTCTTAAACAAACAAAGAAAGAAATTGGCTATTCTCCAGTCCTCTGGGACCTCTCCTGTGACTAAAGAGGACACAAAGCTTTTGTATAAGACCCCAACAATTTCATCCCTTGGCCAGCCTATAATTTCCCTGATTATCCCTCTTGCCCTTCTTAAACAAAGAAAGAAAGAAATTGGCTGTTCTCCAGTCCTCTGGGACCTCTCCTGTGACTAAAGAGGACACAAAGCTTTTGTATAAGACCCCAACAATTTCATCCCTTGCCTCCCTCAGTATTTTGGGATAGATCCCATCAAGTCCTGTCCACCTAAATGCTTTTTCAAACACCCAATATCCTCCTTTTTTTATATTGACATGTCCTAGAATATCAACATATCCCGCTTTGGCTCTACCATCCATTATGTCCTTCTCCTTTCTGAATACAGCTGCAAAGTATTCATGCATGGGGAGGCAATGGCATTGTGGTATTATCACGCGACTATTAATCCAGTAACTCAGCTTATGTTCAGGGGGCCCGGGAGCGAATCCTACCACAGGAGATGTTGGAATTTGAATTCAATAACAAAGAAAAAAATCTAGATTTAAGAATTCAACGATGACCATGAAACTTGTCAATTATCGAAAAAATTCATCTGGTTCACAAATGCTCTTCAGGGAATAAAATTTGTCATCCTCACCCAGCCTACTACAGACCCACTACAATGTGGTCGACACTCAATTGCTGTCTGAAATGGCCCTGCAAGTCATTCAGTTGTATCAATCACTATGAAGTCTCAAAGAAGTGAAACCGGACAGTTCATCTGGCAGTGACCTAGGCACTGGAAAAAACAATGGTAGAAACAACGCTGCAAAGTCCTCCTTACTAACATCTGGGGGCTAGTGCCAAAACTGGGAGAGTGGTCTCACAGACAAGCCAAACAACATATAAAGATATACACGGAATCATATCTTACAGACAATGTCCCAGCCACCACCATCACTATCCCTGGATATGTTCTGTCCCACCAGCAGGACAGACCCAGCAGTGGTGGAGGCACAGTGGTATACAGTCAGGAGGCAGTTGTTCTAGGAGACCTCAACATTGTTGCAGACCCTTTGAAGTCTCATGGCTTCAGGTTAAACAAGGGCAAGGAAACCTTCTGCTGATTACCACATACTAAACTCCCTTGGCTGATGAATCAGCATTCTTCCATGTTGAATAATACTTGGAGGAAGCACTAAAAGGTGGCAAGACACAAAATGTACTCTGGATATCCACCACCACAAGTGACTTGACAACAGCACTACTAATGGAATTGGTCAGGCCCTAGACGACATCGCTGCTAGACTGGGTCTGCAGCAGGTGATGAGGGAACTATTAAGAACCAATAAGAAACAAACAAACTTGATCTCATACTTATCAATCTGCTAGCTGTAGATGCAACTGTCCATGACAGTATTGGTAAGAGCGACCACCATGTAGTCCTTGTGGAGACGAATGTTGAGAACACCCTCCATTGTGTAGGTGGCACTACCAACATGCAAAATGGGGCAGACTTTGAATAGATCTAACAACTCAAGACAGGACATCCATGCGGTGCTGCAAGAAATCAACAGCAGCAGAATTGTACTCCAGCACAACCTGTAACCTCATGGCCTGTCAAATCCCCTGACTCAACCATTAACATTAAGTTAAGGTATTGACCCTGGTTTAATGGGGGTTGCAGGAGTAATACCAGAAGCAGCACCAGACATATCTAAAGATGAGGTGTCAATTTGGTGAATCTATCAATTAGGACTACTTGTGTGCCAAACAGCACATGCTAAGTGATCTCACAATAAATAGATCAGATCTAAGCTCTGCAGACCTGCCACTTCCAGTTAGGAATGGTGGTGGACAATTAAACAACTCACTAGAGGAGGATGCTTGACAAATATCCCCATCCTCAATGATAGAAGTGTCCAATTCATCAAAGCAAAAGATAAAGCTGAAGCATTCACAGCAATCTTCAACCAGAAGTGCCAAGTGGATCATCTACCTTGGCCTCATTTGGTGGTCCCCAGCATTACAGATACTAGTCTTCAACAAATTTGATTCACTCTATGTGATATTAAGAAACATTTGAAGACACTAGATTCTGCAAAGGCCATGAGCCCTGACAAAATTCTCACAATAGTACTGAAGACCAGTGCTCCAGAACTTGCTGTTCCCCAGCCAAGCTCTTCCAGTACAGTTACAACACTGGCATCTACCCAATAAATGTGGAAAATTGCCCAGATATGTCCTATATGCAAAATGGAGGAAAAGTCCAACCTGACTAATTACTGCCCCATCAATCTACGCTTGATCAACAGTAGTGATGGAAGGTGTCATCAACAGTGCTTTTAACAGCACCTGCTCAGCAATAACTTGCTCAGTGACACTCAGTTTGGGTTCCACTCGGGGCCACTCAGCTCCTAACCTGATTGTAGCCTTGGTTCAAATGTGGACAAAGAGCTGAATTCCAGAGGTGAGGTGAAAGTGACAGCCCTTGACATCAAGGTTGCATTCAACCGAATGTGGCATCCGAGCAAAACTGGCATCAGTGGGTATCTGCGGCAAACCTTTCAGTGGTTAGAGTCATACCTGTCACAAAGGAAGGTGGTCATGGTTGTCAGAGGTTAATCAGCTCAGCTCCAGGACATCTCTGTGGGAGTTCTTCTAGGTAGTGTCCTAGGCCCAACCATCTCTAGCTGCTTGATCAATGATTTTCCCTCCATCACAAGGCCAGAAGTGGGGATGTTTGCTGATGATTGCACAGTGTTCAGTACCATTTGCAACTCCTGAGAAATTGAAGCAATCCATATTCAATTGCATCAAGAACTGGACAATATCCAGGCATGGGCTCACAAAAAAAACAAGTAACATTAGTGTTACACTAAGACCAGACTATGACTATCACCAATAAGAAAGAATCTAATGACTGACCCTTGACTTTCAATGGTGTTATCATACTGAATCCTTCATGATCAACATCCTTGAGGTTATCAATGAAGAGAAACTGAACTAGACCCATTACATAAACACAGTAGCTACAAGAACAGGTCAGAGGCTAAGAATACTGCAGTGAGTAACTCACTTCCTGACGCCTCACAGCCTGTCCAAGATGCACGACATAAAATCAAAGAACCACAGACAGCACCTTCCAAATCCATGACCACTTCCATCTAGACGGAAAAGGGCAGCAAATACCCGAGAACATTGCCACCTGCAAGTTTCCCTGCAAGCCATTCACCATCTTGACTTGGAAATATATCATTGTTTTTTCACTGTTGTTCGGTCAAAATATTGGATTTCTTCTTGAATGGCATTGTGGGTCAACCACAGCAGGTAGACTGCAGTGGTTCAAATAGACAGCTCACCACCACCTTCTCAAGGGCAACTAGGGACAGGTAATAAATGGTAGTCAGCCAGCAACAGCCACACCCCACAAATGAATTAGACAAAAACCTCACCCACGTCTTCTAGTTCCATTCTTTTGTCCTTGACTGAACCTATATTTTCCCTAGCAATCTCCTTGTTCCATATATACATATAAAAGACTTTGGAATATTCCTTAATTCTGCTTGCTACCGACATGTCATGGTTCCTTTTAGCCCTCCTAACTTATTGTTTAAATTTTTTCCTGATTTCTTTATTTTCTTTGAGGGTTCTGTTTGTCTTCAGTGTCCCAAACCTTATATATGCATCCTTTATCTTTATAACTAACACCCCAATTTTATTTTGTCATTTAAGATCTTTTTGTCCTTATCCTTCATTTTCTCAGGAAAATGCTCGTCCTGAACTTGAATCAATTGGCATTTAAGAGATTCCCATATGACAGACGTGGATTTAACCTGAAACAGCTGCCTCCAATTGACATTACCCAGTTTCTGCCCACTCTTATGCTTATCAGAAGTAACTTAAAATGTATAGAATTATGTTCACAGTTCCCGAAATGCTGCCCCACTGAAACTTTGATCACCTGGCTCGGCTCATTACTTAATATCAGGTCAAGGACGTCCTCTTCTTGGTTGGACTATTTACATGTTGCTTCAAGAAACCCTCTAGACACAAATTCCTCCTGATCGAAGCCCTGGCACTGAGGGAGGCCCAGTCAATGCCCAGAAGTCAAAATCACCCACCACAGCATTTTTGCATAATTTGTCCACATATCTATTCCTCTATCTTCTGCTGATTGTTGAGAGGCCAGTAGCACAATCCCATCAATGTGTTTCCACCCTTCATACTGCTGAGCTCTCCCCATATGATCTTGTTGGATGAGCGTTCCAAAGTATCCGCAGTCAGTATGTCTGTGATATTCTCCCTTATCAGTAACATGGCCAGCCTGTGACTTTCCAGTAATTTGTGTTTTTGTTTCTGATTTCCAGCATCTGCAGTTCTTTGGATTTTTTTTTTTGAGGATTATCAGATCGCTATGATCTCAAAGAATGGCAGAGCAGACTCAATGGGCAGAATGGCTACCTTGGCTCTACATCTCATGAACTTATGGTTGATGCCATCTTTCTCTATCCTATTGATGACGGGTGAAAAGGAGGAGTGAGGATGAGTTTGATACCATCTGACTCATAAAAGTTTGGAAGGAAATTGAGTTCATCATCTGAGACAAGCGCCTTGAGCAATCTGCGACATATTGGCCGTAACTCATCAATTCTCCATTTGGTGTTGATTTTTAACCCATATACTTTACATTGATTCATGTTGAATGATTTTGGATGACTGGAAAAGGAAAATGACAAGTTTTCCTAAGAGTTCACTAAGCTTATTTTACTTGACCATGACCATAACCAGAACTGAAAAGACAATTTTGAGAGTTTGTTTCTATGGTTACATTAAATAGGACTGAAAAATGTGTTGCTGGAAAAGCGCAGGTCAGGCAGCATCCAAGGAGCAGGAGAATCGACGTTTCAG
>NC_057711.1:82991425-83024947 GCF_004010195.1 Chiloscyllium plagiosum | reverse complement strand
GAAGGGATATGAGAAAGCTGGAGAAATCTACATTCATCCCTTGTGGTTGGAGGGTTCCTAGGCAGAAGATGAGGCGCTCTTCCTCCAGGCGTCGTGTTGCCATGGTCTGGCGATGGAGGAGGCCAAGGACCTGCATGTCCATGGCAGAGTGGGAGTGGGAGTTAGTGTTCAGCCACGGGGCGGTTGGGTTGGTTGGTGCGGGTGTCCCAGAGGTGTTCCCTGAAACGTTCTGCAAGTAGGCGGCCTGTCTCCCCAACATAGAGGAGGCCACATCGGGTGCAGCGGATGCAGTAAATGATGTATGTGGAGGTGCAGGTGAATTTGTGACGGATATGGAAGTGTCCCTTGGGGCCTTGGAGGGAAGTGAGGATGGGAGGTGTGGGCGCAAGTTTTGCATTTCTTGCAGTTGCAGGGGAAGGTGCCGGGAGTGGAGGTTGGGAGGAGATGCGGTGGAGAGCATCATCAACCACATCTGAGGGGAAATTGCGGTCTTTGAAGAAGGAGGCCATCTGGGATATTAGGTATTGGAATTGGTCCTCCTGGGGGCAGATGCGGCGGAAGCGAAGGAATTGGGAATATGGGATGGCGTTTTTACAGGGGGCAGGATGGGAGGAGGTGTAATCTAGGTAGCTGTGGGAGTCAGTCGGTTTATAGTGAATGTCTGCCATCCCATATTCCCAATTCCTTCTGTAAAATAAAATGGATTTACAGAATCTTACATGGATTATCTGGGCTGACATGACACCAATTGTTAAAGTTCACTTGAGAATCTAACTTTTAAATGTTCTGCGATTTACATATGAAAGAACTGAAACCAACATGTTCATTCTAAATGATGAGAGATTTAACAAATAATACAGGTCGTTTTCAATATATAATTTCAGTTACATCACACTGTAAACTTTTGCTATAAATTCTGTGTCTTATGATCCTATACTCCACAACCACCTGATTAAGGAGCAGGGCTCCGAAAGCTAGTGTTTCAAAATAAACCTGTTGGACTGTAACCTGGTATTGTGTGATTTTTAACTTTGTACACCCTAGTCCAACACTGGCATCTCCAAATCATTCTGTAATCCCACTTAATGTTGCCTTGAGCACGTGACAACTCATTGCAATGATTGTAGAATGGTTTCAGTTCCTTGTTTTCGCATTAGTTCTATTTATTCAATTCTTATTTGTAGACTCAGTTCAGAACTGGGTCTTTCTGAAATTCAGTTACGATTTCAGTTACTGTGAGTGGAATTTTCTCATCTTGTATCCTTGTTGTGAAAATTACACCTTCACAGCCTTCTTCTGAGTCCTCAGACAGCACATTAAACAATGCATAACTCCATAGTTTGAAACATCACACACTCACTTCAGATCACCATTTGAACCACAATAACTTAACTTCTCTTATATGCTTCAGAAATATCTTCTTGAGTTTTGGACCATTCCCATTTACTCATCATTCGTCAATAACTCGTGTAGAGGATCTAATGCTGTTGTGGGGTTGGCCAAAAATCACGAGTAGCATTGGACCATACACGGAAATTAAGCTGAGGTCAGATACAGTTTTGGTCTTTGGTCTCTGTTTTATCTTTCTATGATTAAAACCTTTTTTCATTACTCTGCACATGAAGGTAACCACAACTGCACAAAAGCAAATTTCTACTTTTTAGTTTAAAATTGTGAGCATTGAGCCATTTAACACTTCACTCAGAACGTGAGGCTTTTCTGCCACTGTTCCATTTCTGATCAATGGATCATACTGATTGTCCAAGTCATAGAGATGTACAACATGGAAACATACCCTTCAGTCCAACACGTCCATGCCTACCAGATATCCTCAATAAATCTAATCCCATTTGTCAGCACTGAGCCCATACCCCTTTAAACCCATTTTATTCATATACCCATCAGATGTCTTTTAAATGTTGGAATTACACCAGCATCTACCACTTTCTCTGGCAGCTCATTCCATACATGCACCATGCTTCGTGTGAAAAGGTTGCCCCTTATGTCCCTTTTAAATATTTCTCCTCTCACCCGAAACCTATGACTTCTAGTTCTGGACTCACCCCAAAAAAAAAGACCTAACCTATTTACCCTTTAACAGACTAGGCCAGACCATTCAAGACATTCTTAAGCAGGCAGCTCAGACTGTAACTTTGCAATTTGTTTTGGTAAGTGTACAGTGAAAATTATCCGGAGTAAGTTAGCTAGATTGACTACTAGATTTTAAACCAGACAAAAATGTATTCACAAAATTACAGAATGAAACACAAAGAACAGAATAAAGAACCCCTACAGAAGTCAGTGTATCCAAACTGGACTTAAGTATGCTGTTCCGAATATACACAACAGTCCCAATAAGCAAACTCCCTTTAAAACCCAGTATAAATGGAACACATGCTTACAGGTTGAAGTTGAAGGGCAGAAAGAGAGAGAGAGAGAGAGAGAGTTTCCACACAGCTCACTGTTGAACTCCTCACCAATTTAAGACTGAACTAAACTGCTCAGCTAAGAGAGCTGACCACTCCCCTTTCCTTATACTGGTCACTTCTAAAACATGACCACTTTGGCCTGAAGCCTCATCTGTTTACATATAAACAGAAGGTCTCTCAAAATCCTTTTCATCGCTGTACCAAACCAGACTGATTGGAACCTGGCACAGTTTATTACTCATCTGAAAAAAATCAAAGACAGAGTATTCTTGAGCCAAGGAACAGCTTTTAGTAAAAGAAAAGGGACTAGCTTTGTGATAACTGTAGCCATCTCAGTCTATGTTTGGGAAGTTAAAATCCTCTATCATTACAACCCTATTATTTTTACATTTATCTGAGATCTCCTTACATATTTTCTACTCAACTTCCCACTGACTATTGGGGGGGGGGGGGCTCTAGTACAATCACAGTATGGTGATCATCCATGTCTTGTGTCTCCATTCCAACCATCTAACTTCACTGATGTTTTCCCAGGACAAGTACAACTGTAATGTGATTCTTAATCAAAAACACTATTCCCCCTCCTCTCTTGCCACCCCACCCCCTTTATTTCTATCTGTCCTATAGCATCTATACCCTGGTTCATTAAGCTCCCCTTCCCTGAGCCACATTTCGGTAATAGCTAAGATATTGAAGTCCCATGTTCCTAACCATGCGCTAAGTTCACCTGCTTTATTTGTCAGGCCTCTTGCACTGAAATAAATGTAGTATAACAGTCTTACTTGGTACTCTGTTGTACTCTTGCCTGCCATGACAATTTAATTTGCTCCTTTTATCTACTGCACCAGCCTCAGACTTATTTCTTTTCTCACTCTCTCTTTGGGTCCCCCTTCCCCTTTTACTGGTTTAAAGCCTCCCAAGTAGCATTAGCAAATTTCCCTGCCAGGATATTGGTCTCCTTCCAATTCAGGTGCAACTTATCCTTCTTATAAAGATCACTTCTACCTCAAGAGATTCCAGTGATCTGAAAATGTGAATCTTTGCCCCTTACACCAGCTCCTTAGCAATGCATTCATCTGCCCTAACCTGCTGTTCCTACTCTCATTAGCAGATGGCACTGTGAGTAATCCAGATATTACTATCCTCGAGGGCACATTTTAACTTCCTGCCTAATTTCCTACATTCTCTCTGCAGACCTAGAGTCTTTCTCTGTTTATGCCGTTGGTGCCAACATGTACAATGACCTTCTACTGTTCATTCTCTCCTTTCAGAATGTTTTGCACCCTGAGACATCCTTGATCCTGGTACCAGGGAGGCAACACACTATTCTGATATCTTCTGACAGCGTCAACAACCTCTGTCTGCACCCCTGACTAGAGAGGCCCCTATCAGAATCGATAGCTTGGAACCTGATATACCTTTCTTGAGAGTAGAACCAGTCAGTCAGAGTACCAGAAACCTGGCTGTCATTGATATATTCCCCTGACAGGCCATCACCCCAACATTTTCCAAAACATTCTATTTGTTTGAGATGGGGATAGTTACAGGAGACTCCTGGATTCTAGCTTTCCTAGTGGTAACCCATCTACCTGCCTATATCTGTGGTTTTCCTACTTTCCTGAAACTGCCATCCATCATAACCCCCCAGGTCCTATAAATTCCTCATTTCCTCTAACTGCCACTTCAACTATTCCATATGAACCCGTAAGATTCACAACCAAACACTTCCAGAAACCTTGAAATTCTCCCTGATCTTCCGCCTCCACAGGAAGAGCTCCTGATAACGTTTCATGCATTTTTGATTTTTTTAAATTGAGAATCTGTGCACTTTTGCCTTAAAAATATTCAAATACATTATTTTCACTGACTTTTGAGGAAGAGAACCAGAGTCAAAGCTGAGAGAAACATATTGTCTCCTTCTATCTTGATGGATGTCCCCTTATTTTTAAGCATTGACCCCTGGAGATTCCCCCACAATAGGGAATCACATCCACAATGCCAAGACTGCTCAAGATCTAATGTTTCAATTAAATTAACTCAATCTTCAAACCTCCAGTGAATACAAGTCTAACCTCTCCAACTTTTCCTCATAAGACAACCTGCCCATTTCAGGTATTATATAAGTCAACCTTCTCTGATCTGTTTCTAAATATGCACATCCTTCCTTAAATAAGGAGATCAATACTGTAAACAATATTCACCAGTGCCCTGTGTAACAGAAACATAACCTCTCTACTTCAGCATTCAATTCCCTTTGCACTAAACAATAACACTATTAGCTTTCCTAATTATTTGCTGTACCTCTGCTATTCTTTTGTAAATCATGCACATAACCTCCAGTATCTCAGAGGTCTGCAATCTGTCACCAGTATTGGATCATATAATCAGAGAACCCCTACTGTGTGGAAATAGGCTATTCAGACAATTGAGTTTACACTGACCCACCAAAGAGCAATTCACCCAGACCCACCCCACTACCTTATCCCTGTAACCTTGCATTTCGTGCGGCTAATCCACCTAGCCTGCACATCCCTAGACACTGAGTAATTTAACATGAATAATTCACCTAACCTGCACATCTTTGGACTACTATGGTGTATAAACAGTGATAATTGATGTTGAAAGCGACATTATGTCAAACTCCAAAATAATATCTTACATGAAATTAGTTTTTCTTTCTTTTCTTAATATTCTTTTGAATTGCTGTACCTGATAACTTAAATAGAAGGGAAGAAAGCTTCACATGGCCATTTAGCAGATCACTGAAGTGCAAAAAAATGTTTTCATTATTGGCTGCGACCTTGGTAGAACTAGGCAGTCAGGGTACACTGGGACACAGATGATAAGTTGGGAGAAGTATTGACCAAAGTCCCTGTTATTGTCCCCTTTCTCCATCTTCTCTCTCGTTGCCCATGTTCTGTTGCAGCCAATAATGAAAACTTTTCTGCACTTCAGTGATGTACTAAATGGCAATATGAAGCTTTCCTTCCTTCTAGTTAAGTTGTCAGATTGAGTTTGCGGGTGACCAATAAGGCCAACATGTACATTTGGTTGCCTGCCACATTTGTTCCTCCATGTAGGTGGCTACTGTTTCCATTGATGTAAACCTTATGGCACTCAGTGGAATGGACCAATCTAATCTCTCTCCAACTTTGAGCATTCGTAATAATTATTGATCTCAAAAGTGGTGTACATGAGATGCGGGGAAATCATAATAAGGAAGTTTTTAACTGAATGTGGAATACCATTTATCTTTCCTGCACAGATAAGGTCACCAAACTTACTGCAGCACTATGTCCATGTGCAAGTGCTCACATTCCTGCTGCTCATTTCCTCAATCATCTCAAGCCATATCTGTTTAGTTCCTAAGAGTTTATTTTTCAGTTCTCTGGCATCACAACTTCTCTATTTCCCTTACGTAAGAATATAGGAACACAAGCAGGTTATTCAGCCTGTTAGCACTGCTTCACCATTCAATATGATCAGGGTAAATTAAACATTACAATGGCTTTTACCCACACCATTGCCCTAAACATCTATTCCATTGATAAATCAAAAATGCATCAACCTCTACTTTAAATATATTCAAATATGTCTTAAATGTAATTGAGCTTCAGTAGCCCTCTTGGATATGATTTCCAAAGACTCAGCATCCTCTGAGTATAAGAAATGGTATATCCCTTATTCTAAAATATGCCCTATGGTTCCAGCCTCCCCAGACAGAGGAACATTTTACCTGCATGTACCCTATCTGTCCCTTTAAGTACTTTATAAACTTCTATGAAACCACCTTTCATTCTTCAAACCTTTAGCTAAATGGGCCCAGTTTGCTCAATCTTTCTTCACAGAATAATCTCACTATCCTAGGAAGAGCCTGATGCAGTCTTGTTGCACTCCCTCTGTGACAAGAATTTTTCTTATCTTCTGTTAAAATTAATTTGTGGTAAAAGCTAATAGAAATTTAAAATGTACTGGAACATAAGATAGGCACATGATATGGTGAAGCACACATAAGCCCGCGCACATTGGGATACAAAAGGATTTAGTGCAAACATGTGATTGAGTGGATCTTCCCAGGGATACATGATGGCTTCTCACTCACAGAGTGTCATCGAAGGAGGCTGTTGTTGCAAAGATTTCACTGTTTGCTGTTCCTGGAGTTTATTTATACTCACATTGCTCACACTCAGAACTCAACACTTCATCGTGATATGTTTGACGAAAGCTTCAGAACTGACACATCCATTCAAGTGTTTGTGACCTGCCATTCGCTGCTCCATCTCACTGTCTGACACTTTCTGACCCAGTGTCGGCAGCATGTGACAAAACTCAACTCCCATGACGGTGCTATTTCGTTCCTTGTCAAAGACTTTCAGACCTTCGACAAAGTCCTCAATATGCCTTGGTTCTTGTTCTTGGTGATATGCTGCAGTATGGGGAGGGAAGTCTCAAAGTCCAGCATCTTTAGGTTGATCTTTTCCAGTTTCAGTCTGTCAAGCATCTTCATGACTTCAGCATTAGTAGGTTTCTGTCCTAAGGCACGACATCCCTGCACTGTGCAAAGGTAATTTCCATTTCATAGGAAGGAGTCCCTCAGAATGTCCAAAAGTCCCAATAATATATTTTCTGAGATAAGGAGACCAAAACTACACAAAGTATTCCAGGTGCAGTCTAACCATGCTCTTTTCTAATTGTAGCAAGATTTCACTGTAATCCCATCTTCTTGCGATAAAGACTAACATTCTATTGGCCTTCCTTATAGCTTAGCTGCACCTGCGCCTTCAAAGACTTATTAACAAGAACACCCAGGTCCCTTTGCACATCTGCATTTTCCAACTGGACAAATAATCTGTGCATCTATTCTTTCTACCAAAGTGGATAATCTCAACTTCTTCCACATTTTCTTCCATATTCTTGCTCACTAATTCCAGTCGAAGTTTTCCTGAAAAAAATGTTTCACATCTCCTTGACAACACATATTTCTGCTTAGCTTTGCATCTACATTTGGTCCCCATATCTGAATAATTGATTTATATTGTGAACAACTGTGAATTCAATACTGTTCTTGTGGTTACCCACTGGTCTCAGCCTGCCAAAGTGAGAATGATCTTTTTATTTTTCCTGTCTGATTCCAGTCTGTTAGCCAATTCTTAATCCATGCCAGTACATTATCTCCTTTCCCATCTGCGTTAATTTTGCTAACCCACCTTATGTGAAACATAAAAACGTAGAAGATAAGGGCAGGAGGAGGTCATTCGACCCTTCCAGCCTGCTCCACCTTTCATCACAATCATGGCTGATCATTCAACTCAATAGCCTAGTCCTACTTTCTCCCATAATCTTTTGGGAGATTATCCATTTGCCCCAAGTGATATATGTCGCTGCCTCTTGAATACATTCAATGTTTTGGCATCAATTACTTTGTGATAATGAATTCCACAGGCTCACTCTTTGAGTGAAGAAACATCTCGTCATCTCCATCCTAAATGGTCCAGTCCAAGTCCTTAGACTGTGACCCCTGTTTCTGGACACACCCACCATCAGGAACATCCTCTCTGCATCTACCCTGTCTAGTCCTATTAACATTTTATAAATCTCTATGAGATTCTCTCCCTCACTTATTTGAACTCGAGTGAAAACAATCCCAACCTAGTCAAACTCTCCACATACATCAGTCCCGCCATCCTGGAATCAGCCTGGTAAACCTTCGCTGCATTCCCTCACGAGCAAGAGCATCCTTCCTCAAAAAAGGAGACCACAACTGCGCACAGTAATCTAGTGTGGCTTCACCAAAGCCCTGTATAACTGCAACAACACATCATTGCTCCTATACTCAAAACCTCTCGCAATGAAGGCCAACATACCATTTGCCTTCTTTACCGCCTGCTGCACCTGCACAGTTACCTTCAGCAACTGGTGCACAAGGACACCCAGGTCCTGTTGCACACTCCCCTCTCCCTTCTTGTTTTTGCTTCCAAAATGAATAACTTCACATTTTTCCAGATTATACTGCATCTGCCATTGATTTGCCCACTCACCCAACCTGTCCAGAATCTGCTGAAGGATCTCTGCATCCTTGTCACAGTTCACCCTCCCACCCAACTTGGTATCATCTGCAAACTTTGAGATGTTACATTTTGTTCCCTCATCCAATTCATTAACATATATTGTGAATAGCTAGGGTGCCAGCATTGTTCCCTGTGGCACCCCATGAGTTACTGCCTGTCAGTTTGAAAAGAACCCATTAATTCCTACTCTTTGTTTCCTCTCTGTTGATCAGTTTTCTAGCTGGCTCAATATATTCCCCCCAATCCTATGTGCTTTAATCTTGCCGAATAATCTCTTATGACGGACTTTGTCAAATGCTTTCAAAAAATCCAAACATACCACATTGACTGGCTCCCTCTTGTCAACTCTACTAGTTACATTTTCATAGAATTCCAATAGATTTGTCAAGCGTGAGTTCCCCTTCATAAATCCATGCTGACTCTGTCTGATCCTGCCACTGCTTTCTAAATGCTCAGCGAGAAAGTCCTTGATAGTGGATTCAAGAATTTATCAAAAGCCAAATGAGCGAGAGCCATCAACTCCCATTTATCAATTTTGTTAGTAATATCCTCAAAATATTTCAAGGTTGTGACACAAGATTTTCTATTCACAAAGGAGAAAGTGAGGACTGCAGATGCTGGAGATCAGAGCTGAAAATGTGTTGCTGGAAAAGCGCAGCAGGTCAGGCAGCATCCAAGGAGTAGGAGAATCGACATTTCGGGCATGAGCCCGAGCCTGAAGAAGGGCTCATGCCCGAAACGTCGATTCTCCTACTCCTTGGATGCTGCCTGACCTGCTGCGCTTTTCCAGCAACACATTTTCAGCTCTTTCTATTCACAAACCCATGCTGACTATGTCCAGTCAGATAACTTCTATTCAAGTGTCCATTTATCATGTTCCTTATAGGATTCTAGCATCTTTCTGACCTCAGATGTAAGGTCAATTGATCTGTTGTTTTGCTTGGCACTTTTTAAAAATAGTGAGGTTAGGTTTAGACAAGCTTCAAATCTGCAGGAATCATTCCAAGCTCTATGGAAGTTGAGAAGATGATGACCAATCACTTACCAATATAGCCAACTCAGTCAACACTAGGAATATAGTCAATAGCAAAATCTACATGGATGAAACAGCTTTTTTCCTTGACAATCCATCAGCCTAGTCATTGCTGTACAAGCTGTGAGAAAGACTGCTGAAACTTACTGGCACACTGTCAAGTCTCCATCAAAATCTACTCTGGAAACTCTTGAGTAATGTGTTACTTTATCTTATTGGACACATTACAGAAGTCAGCTTGGGCTGACAAGTGGCAAATGTCATTCATACCATACAAGTGCCGGGCAATGAACATTTCCAATAAGAGGGATTCTAACCATTTCTCCCTAACATTCAATGGTATTACCTTTACCAAATCTCTTACTATCAATGTTCTGGGTGTGAGCATTGACCAGAAACTGAACTGGACTCTCAATATAAATATTGTGGATTCAAGACAGGTCAAAGGCTAGGAATTCTGCATCAAGTAACTCACCTCTTGAATCCCCAAAGACTGTCCCCCATCCATAAGTTAGGAATGTGATGGAATACTCTCTATTGCCTGGATGAATGTGGATGCAACATCATTCAAAAAGCTTGACACTATCAAGGACAAAGCAGCCCGCTTGATGGGCACCATATCCACAAACATGTATGCCTTTCACCACCAATGCTCAGCAGCAGTGTGTACTAGCTACAAGAAGCTCTACAGGAATTCGCCCAGCCTCCTTAGACAGCACCTTCCAAATCCATGATTATTAATATCTCAAAAGGAAAATGCCCCACATGTGCAGGTGAACTCCACCATATGCAAGTTCCCCTCTAAGCCACACACTGTCCTGAGCTGGAAATATATTGTCATTCCTTCAGTGTCACCTATTCTAAGTTCTGGAATTCCTTCCTTAATTGTATTGTGGTACTGACAGCACATTGACTGCAGCAGTTCAAGGCAGCAGCACACTAGCATTGTCTCAAGGACAAATAGCGATGGGCAATAAATACCAGTCCAGCCAGTGCTGTCCAAAGCCCATGAATAAATATTAAAAATTCAAGTGAGGCTCTATAACTTAGTAATAAATATGGTGACCAAAAATGATTACACGTTTTGCAGCTATTTCTTAACCAAAAACTATACCACACAATATTCCAACTGAACCATAAATGCCTTATGAATAATTAAACCTTTAAATACGGCCCTGTCTCTCGTTGGCTCCTTGATGTCTTCACCATAAATGAATATGAATTGGTCCCAGATCTCTACTATGTTCTTCCATGTAGGTTAAGATCTGTATTCCAAAGCTGCCGTTCTATTCTGCAAGTTTCAATTTTTATGTAAATACATGGGTAGAATTCAAAATACTTGCTGCGATCTATTTAATTTTAGTAGTTCTGCATCATATTTTTTCAAATGAAAGTATTCTATAGTCCTCTAATAATATAATCATAAATAATTAAAATAAATGTATCATGAGAATCATTACATGAAAGCAGTGATATTTCATCAGTGAATGCAGAACCCTAACCATTCCTGTATCTCCTGTGTCAAAGGTATGTCATGTATTTTTAATATCGGTTGTGAACCATTTAGTTGCGGTTGTTGTGTAACTATTTAGCAAAACAAAGCTGTAAAAATTGGGAAACCTCCATTTTGGGTTAATGTACGACTTGTGAAGTGTTTTAATATTCTGTGAGCTCAGGTCATTTTCTCTGCAAAATCAATTGTTTGCTTTGCCATTGAGTCTGCTTATTGTCATGCAACTTTATTACTTAATCTATTTAATTGATGTCATTAACTTGCAGTTTAGCTGCCATCAAATAAACTGTCTATTTGCTTTATGCTTGCATTACGATGGAATGGAGCCAGTTTTATTGTTGCTTGGGTCAGAGTACAAAAAGTAATTAATACATATAGACAACACCTATTTTTTCCTGGACAGCTCATTACATAGTTTTATCCACTTGTTTTCACCTGTCATTTTAATTCATTCAGGCATTCTTCATTTTTAGACATACTTTTTAATATTATTTTAATTTCAGCTCAGACTTCTTTGCTTTTCTTTCTACTTTGAGAACGACTTGGGCACAGAGACATTTTCACAGCAGCGAAGTAGCATGGATAAGCAAAGGATGTGATAGTTATTGAATCGGTGACTTGATGGCTAAAATTACTATGTGGTATGATCCTGATCCATGCACAAGAGAAAGCTGTGTTGTTTGTTTCTTGGCCTGTGTTTAAGCAGCTGATCTCATCTAGACTGAAGCTAGTGGTGCAACAATTGTCCTAATGCTATTGGCTGAATGAAGGAAACATCAGCCAAATTGCTCGTGTTCAACTCCTAGCTCAGTTCAGAGCCCCATTGGAACTGCTGAAATGTCACAGCAAAAATCAATTTGAACATATCCAAAAGTTTATTAAATATTATACGATCAAAGGTTGATTTGCAATCCAGAATACTGGAAATATTCTGCAACACCTGAAAAGTAATTCAACAATATTACCATCCAATTGTTGTTCTCTCATAGCCTTGAAAATGTATTGCTGGAAAGGCGCAGCAGATCAGGCAGCATCCAAGGAGCAGGAGAATCGATGTTTCAGGCATAAGCCCTTCTTCAGGAATGATTCCTGAAGAAGGGCTCATGCCCGAAATGTCGATTCTCCTGCTCCTTGGATGCTGCCTGACCTACTGCGCCTTTCCAGCAACACATTTTCAGCTCTGATCTCCAGCATCTGCAGTCCTCACTTTCTCCTTTCTCATAGCCTTCCCTATATCAACCAACACTTAAACCAAGTCATAGAGTCGTGGAGATGTACAGCATGGAAACAGACTCTTCGGACCAACCCGTCCATGCTGACCAGATATCCCAACCCAATCTAGTCCCATCTGCCAGCATCTGGCCCATATCTGTCCAAACCCTTCCTATTCATATAACCATCAAAATGCCTCTTCAATGTTGCAATTGTACCAGCCTCCACCACTTCCTCTGGCAGCTCATTACATACACGTACCACCCTCTGCGTGAAAAAGTTGCCCCTTAGGTCTCTTTTATATCTTTCTCCTCTCAACCTAAACCTATGCCCTCTAGTTCTGGACACCCCGTCCACAGGGAAAAGACTATCTATTTAGCCTATCCATGCCCCTCAATTTTATAAACCTCTATAAGGTCACCCCTCAGCCTCCGATGCTCCAGGGAAAACAGGCCCTCCTTATAGCTCAAATCCTCCAACTCTGGCAATATCCTTGTAAATCTTTTCTGAACCCTTTCAAGTTTCACAACATCTTTCCGATAGGAAGGAGACCAGAATTGCACGCAATATTCCAACAGTATTGAAGTGATACAACTTCATATTCAATTTTGCATTACAAACATAAAAAGATGGAACATAGGAGCAAGAGTAGACCATTCAGCCTTTTGATCATTATGATCATGTCTTATCATCCAACTCAATAGCCCGTTCCTGATTGCGTGCCAACACCTCCCACCGTATCCTTTGATACCTTTAGCCCAAGTGCTATATCCAACTCTTTCTTAAAATCTGAAGCATCTCATCCTCTTCACTGTTCATCCTCCCATCCAACTTTGTGACTTCTGCAAATCTGGAGATAACACTTTTAGTTCCCTCATCCAAATCATTAAAAATATTGTGGATAGCTGGAGTTAACACTGATCTCTAAGGTACCTCCACAAGTCATTTACTGCTATTCAGAAAAGGACCAGTTTATTCTTACTTTTGTTTCCCATCTGCCAACCAATTTCCTATCTATCTGAATACCTCCAACCCTGTGTGATTTAATTTTTACACACTAGCTTTGATGTGGGACTTTGTCAAAAGCCTTCTGAAAGTCCAAATAAACCATACCCACTGACCTCACTGTAGTTGATAGTTAAATTCTGAAAAAAATTTCAGTAGATTTTTCAAGCTTGATTTCTCTTTCATAACTCCAGCTGGCTCTGCCCAGTCTTGGCATTATTTTCCAAATGGTTAGCTATTAAAATGGATTCTATCATTTCCTTACTAATGATATCAGACTGACTAGTCTATAATTCCTGGCTTTCTTTCTGTCTCCCTTCTTAAATAGAGGGGTTACATTAGCTAACCTCCAATCTGTAGAATCCAGGATCTGTAGAATCATGGAAGGTGACCACCAATGTATCCATTATTTCTGGACTCACTTCCTGAAGTACTCTAGGATATTGATTATCAGACCCTGTGGATTTGTTGGCCTTCAATCTCATCAATGTCCCTAACATCTTTTCCCTTTAGGGTGTAGATTTGCTCGCTGAGCTGTAGGTTTGATATCCAGACGTTTCATTACCTGGCTAGGTAACATCTTCAGTGGTGACTTCCAAGTGAAGCTTCACATACCTATAGCAAATTTTACAGTCATTTTGTTTTATATTTCCCGCAAGCTTACTCTACTTCTCATTTTCCACCTGTAAATCAGTCCCTTTATCCATCTTTTGTTAAATTCTAAAATGCTCCCACTCCTCAGGCCCATTTCTTTTCTGGCCAATTTGTATGCCACTTCCTTGGATCTAATACTGTCTCTAATTTCCCTTGTAAGCCATTGTTTGGCCACCTTTCCCATTTTACTTTTGTTCCAGACAAGAATGAAAAATGTTTACAGTTCACTCATGTGCTTATTGAATGGTTGCTAGTACCCTTTCACCATCATCCTCTTAAGTAATAACCCCTAATTTATCATAATCATTGTGTCTCATACAATCGTAGTCTCCCCTATTTAGATTCAGGACCCTAGTAACAGAATGCACTATGTCAGTCTCCATTTTGATGAGGAGTCCTACAATATTATAGTTGCTTATTCCCAAGGGGTCTCTCTCAGTAGATTGCCATTAAACAATACAAGGATTATGAGATCAGGTGCTATTTCAATGAATGATCACATTTCTAGATTAATTTCACTAAAACAAATTTAAAATTATGAGAGGATTACTTTGTTGAGAGGATAGAGACAGAGATTAAATATGTATTAACTGAAACATAGAATGCAGCAAACACAGCAACAAATAAAAACAGAAGGTGAACTTTTAGCAGGTTAGGTAGCATTACGCAGAGACAGAAGTGGGGGTGGAGCCTTATAAGGGGCTATCTGACATGGGCTATGGTGAGATTTATGGCAGAATTAGAGGAGGAGTCTAGAGAGGCCCATCTTGACTTTGGAAGCATCTCACTACATCGTTTATACTTTTGACAAACGTTATATTGAGTATCTGGTTAGGCAACAGCAAGTTTCTAATTAAGAGGGATTATTGTTTGTCAAACACCTTGTTAACAGTCCAACTTGTCTCAATAATATCCAGCTTCCTATCTTATCAACTGCAACAAACAAGTTAGACATCAATAAAATCCAACATGGCATGAGAGTGGAGTGCATTATTTCTCCCTCTAATTCTATTTTGATTTAATCCCTGCCCTCCCCTTCACTGTTTGATCACACAGCATTGCCCTTTGATGTGAAGGGCAGTGCTTGTCACTGGCCATTTCGGTGTTTCCTTTCTTCCTGGTGGTGGAAACTGAATAAAGATTTGTGCTCCTTGTGTCTTTCACTGTGTCTCACACCTGCACACACACACACATGGGTGCTGGGGACAAATAAGCACTACCACAGTTCGGCGGTAGTGTGGGGGTTAAGAGAGAAAAAAAACAAACAGGAGTGTCACCTTCTTCACTCAGAGCTGCCTCTGAGGGAGCTGGAACCAGTGTGTGAAGGGAAGGACTCTGCTCTTTAAGGAGAAGAGGAGACTGATTTTTATTGGTTTCTTTTTTGAAAAAGGAAAAAAAAATAAAATTCAACATGGCAGGGAGTGGAGTGTTTTATTTCCCCCCAACTCTATTTTGATTTAATCCCCTTCACTTTTTTTGATCACACAGTATTGCCCTTTGATGTGAAGGGCACTGCTGAAAAAAAATAAAATTCAACATGGCAGGGAGTGGAGTGTTTTATTTCCCCCAACTCTATTTTGATTTAATCCCCTTCACTTTTTTTGATCACACAGTATTGCCCTTTGATGTGAAGGGCACTGCTTGTCACTGGCCACTTGGATGTTTCTTTTCTTCCTGATGGTGGAAATTGAATACAGATGTGTACACCTTGTGTCTTTTACTGTGTCACAGGTGCTGGGGAAAATATAAGCACTACCGTTGTTAAAAAAAATTAAATCCAACATTGAAATTAAAGTGATTGCCTGATTGTTTCAGCTCACCATTTGCTCTGAAGGACTTCCATGTTGCATGGGACAAAACAGCATCTGAGAGCTTATCTGGACAGGCTGTGTGGGGACCATTGGAGGTACTGTGCCTATGGGATTTACAGGAATTACAACCAGGAATGAGATTTGTATGTTTCGGAGCTTACCAACACAAAAAGGCAGAGACTGGCCACTGGCTAAGGAGCACTCACCAACACCAAATCAAGAGTGTGCAATGGGGCTGAAAATGGTTTTGCCCCCACTCAGATTAGATTGGGGAAGTGTTTACAACTTGTGAGGAAGGAGGCTGCAGGCCCCATCAATGTGAAGGATTTTAAAGGGACAGAACATTATGCACAGACCATATAATGGACAGGACACAAATCTGTGGGATCCCTAATCCATGGCCATCTTCATGCAATATCCAGCTCTTTGCAGCATACTTCCTTGCCACTTCCTTCTATTGCTTCCAGATGCAGGGTCTGATCACAGACATCAATCCATGGTGACCAGGAGGGTTAGGCTTATGTTGGAACTGCCTCATTTGGGGCTGCACAGACAGACACACAACCAGCTGAAAGCTCAAAACAGAGCCATTTATTCAAAAAGTGCCAAGTAATGTACAGTGTATTGTCACCCAGGCTAAGAAAGTACTCTCAAAACGTTTTCTTCTTCCTCTCCTTCCTATTGTTTCTTAGCGTATTCCCTTGTTCAACAGATAAGGCTGTAGTAATTGTGATGAGGTCAGCCAAGTGGATATCACAGAGTCTAAATTGCTTGAATTTCACATTGGCCCCAAGGTCCCGTACTTCCCGTGGGAGCCTGTGCCCCACAACCGAGCTGCCCCCGGAACTGTAGTTTTGTCCCCTTCAGGGACGTATCTCGGCAGGGCCCTGTATCGACTGCTGCTGCACACCATCCACCTCTTCTCCCTCATTCACCGCCCAGACACGCTTTGGTGCACCCATTTGCCACTGGGTGGTGGGGATCCCCAGTAGAGTGCTCTTTGCGCGGGAGTCCTCCCCCTTTCTCTCGGGGATCTGGGGTGGAGGGTGCTGCACGCAGCGGTCCCCTGCAACCGCAGATTGCTGTGGTTCACGGATTCCCAGTCCAACTGCTTGTTCTGTGGGGTTGTGGAGTCCATGGACCATATATATCTGCATTAGCACTCCCTTTATAGTTTTCTAGAGAACCTTCTCCTCTGGTTTTGGTTGCACTTCAGTCTCACGGTCCTGATCTTTGGGTTCCCCGTGCGGAAGGAGGGCTGTAGGTCTGAGGACCTCCTCGTGGGTCTGCTGCTGAGCCTGGCCAAACTGGCCATAAACAGGTCCAGGCAGTGGGCCGTGGAGGGGGTCATTAGGGCCGACTGCCTGCCCCTAATCGCAGGTATATCAGAGCCCGGGTGTCCCTGGAGAGGGAGCACGTGGTGTCCACCAACTACCTCGAGCTGTTCAGGGAGAGGTGGGCACCGCAGGGAGTGGAGTGGTTTATTATCCCCCTCCAACTCTCGATTTAATCCCTGCCCTCCCCTTCACATTTTTGATCATACAGCATTGCCCTTTGATGTGAAGGGAACTGCTGTCACTTGCCACTTGGGCGTTTCTTTTCTTCCTGGTGGTGGAAACTGAATAAAGATTCATGCACCTTGTGTCTTTCACTGTGTCTCACACCTGCACACACACAACATGGGTGCTGGGGAAAAAATAAAGCACTAGAAAAAAAAAGAAAATAAAAATGAACAGGAGTGTCAGGGGTTCTGTTCACTCAGCTGGAATCTGTGTGGAGTGACGGACTTTGCTCATTAAAGGAGAAGAGGAGAAAAGAGAAGAGAAGTTTTTTGTTGGTGTCTTTGCATTGAGGAAGAAGAGGTTATTTTGAAGTATTTTGTTTCTTCTTTATTGTGTGTGTTTGTTTTCTGGCTTTTCTCTTTCCTTTTTGCTTATTTGAAACTGTGCTCAGCTGCACAGGCATCTTATACTATTGCTGCTGCTACAGTTTGGGCCTGCTCCCACTACAGGAGCCTGGACCTTGCCTGCGCTGTCACTGCTGTCTGGACCTACCTACACCTGGGGCCTGCTCTGACCACTGCTGCCTGGGCCCCACCTACATTCAGGCCTACTCCACTGCTGTTGACTTGACTCCACTTGCACCTGGGACTGCTGCTGCTGCCTGGGCCCCACCTATACCCAGACCTACCTCCACCTTTGTTGACTGGGCTCCGCTGGTACCTGGACTGTTGCTGCTGCCCAGGCTCCACCTGCACCCAGGCCCATCTCCATTGCTACTGACTGAGCCCTGTCTGTACCTGGGACTGCTGCTGTTACCTGGGCCACAGCCACACCCAGGCCTTCCTGTGCTGCTGCGACCTGGTTCCCACCTGCACCTAGACTGCTGCAGTTTGCTGCCTGGGCCTCACCTACACCTGGAACTGTTATTGCCTGGGCCTAACTCCTCTGCTGTCACCAGGGCCCAACAGCACCCATGACAGCCTGTATTGCTGCCCCGGCCTCCCAGTCTCAAGATCACCATCGCCTGAGGCCCACAGAGGAAGAATGCCCGGGGTAGCCAACAGCACATATGGCGAATCCAAAAACAGCAAGTCCAAGCCACACCTATGCCAGGGTAGCCGCTGCCCTAGGCTCGGCTGCTTCAGCCCCGGCTGCAATCCCGACCCCCTCAGGCACCTCACTAAACGCCTGGGGGTTGAGGCCTACCCCCACCTGAACATGAGCATTGGGGCATGCAGCAAGGCTATGGCTAGTATGATCAGCCCGCTAACCATCATCACTGCTGCCCGAATTTGTGGGAAGGTTTTTTTTTTCTAGAGACCGAGCAGGCAGTCCACCTGGCCGTGGAGAGGGGGCTGACCGTGGGCGGGTCACATCTAACAGTCAACCTATTGGAGGTCACAGCCAAGAGGGTCGTGATCTCTAACATACCAGCCTTCATTCCCAGTGAGTTCCTTCTTCCCCCATCTCAACACCTCAGAAAATCCGGTCAGGTGTCCAACCGCTCCTGTTCGATATAAAGGACCCCTCCTTCAAGCACTCCTTCTGTCGCCAGGTGTTCATAAGCTTGGAGGTCACTGAGGGCTCTTTCACTCTCCTCCACTAAGGTGCAGCCTATCGCGTCTTCTGGACAGCAGTCGGTGTGCTGTGCCAATTGTGCCATGAGGTGGGACACATACAGTAGAACTGCCCCACCCAGAAGGCTGCCCAGCCCCCACCGGCAGCTGAGAGTGGCACCGCCGCAACCACTCCCCCTCTCCCCCGAAGACAACACAACAAGCCCAGCCAGTGGGAACTGAGCCAGGTGTTTCTAGTGCCTTGGCCTCTGGCAGCGATGGGGGGGGTAAGCGTCCAGCCGGATGGAAGGCGCAAAAGATATAATGCGCCAATCCATCATCTCCCTCAAAATCAGACCCTCTATTTGCCCCACCCTGGCACAAAAATGCCCCTGTGGCTGTGCCAGCATCACCCCAGCATGGGAACCCTGACCTTCAACCCCCACGAATCCGTACCTGGTCCCTGCCCTGCTGCACCTCTTGACCCCACGCCCAACCCCCACCCTGTTATGGAAACCACTGGGGCGTCATTGCCTGGTCCTGGCCCAAAGGTTCCTGAGCCCAGGCCTTGCCCTACTCACCCAGCCTCTGGAACCCACTACTGACCTTCATCCTGCAGCAGCTGTGTCTCTGGTCCATAGGTGGGAAACTGGGCCCCTGCCCACTATCACCTGATAAACAAGGGGCAGGATAGGAAGTGACACATCTGGCTCTCCTGACCCTTGCCTTCCCCCAGCCAATCGTATTCTGTGAAAAGCTGGGGGGAGGAGCCTCAGGCCCCATGATCATCGGGGGGGGGCAGGCATTCCCCAAAGGCACTGCTGCCTCAGGGAAGAGGCGCTGCCCCAGGAGGTGGAGGACTTCCTTGCAGCTCGCCCACAGTGTCACCCCTCACAAGGGGGTGCACCCGCAGCACCTCCCACCTTTCCTGCACTGTGGTCTGACCCACCTGGAGTCCCAGGGGTTACAGCAGAATCCCCTGGTACCACCAGCCCCTGGGGACATGCCCATACACCATACAGGCCACAGTGGAGGCCACAACAATGAAAGATTTAATACTGCTGGGTCGTCGAGTGGTGGAGGGGAGGAAGGTGTTATCCTCACTCCTCCCTCCCAGACTGTTTTTCCAGGGCCTTGGCCCTGGGGGAGGACCTTTTCCCTGAGGGGCCGGGCGTCCCAGTGTTGGGAGAGGAGCGGTGCCCCAAGCCTTTGCCGCCCGATGACCCGACCTCGGGGCATTCTGGGAAAGGGTGCACTGAGGAAGTTTCTGCCGGTGACCCTGGCAGTGGGGTCGCTGAGGGTTTGAGGTCAGTTGGCGGTGCCGGACCAATCCTCACTCACGGTGGGGGAGGGGCTGGTAGCCGTGGGTTCGGGTTCAAGTTCGGTGGTGCGTAACTGGGGATGATGCGGAATCTGTTTCTAGCAAGGTGAGTCCCAGGTACATCCCCACCAAGCTCCCCCTCATCCCCCTCGAGGAACTCTAGGAATTTGTAGAAGGAACCCATATTCACTGAGATAGAGCCCAACTGGCACTTGACCGCTGGAGGTCCTTTGAACGAGTGTACTGGTCAGCCCACGCTAATCACCAGGCTCCTGGGCTCGACACTAACGAACGAAAGTGGGTCAGAAACTTCCTGGGTGCCCTCTTGGTAAGGGTGAGGGACTTCTGTGCCCCTCCCTCATTCTCCCAGTAAATGTATATAGTTTTAACCGTACTGGTGGTGGTTGCACAATACTGCACAAGACAACCATAGCCAGCCTCAACATCAACAGCAGCAGGGAGTCACAGCACAGATTCCAGACCTTCTCGGTCCTTCGGGATGGGAAGTATGCAGTGTGCTTCCTGCAAGAAACTCACACCACCCCGGGAGATGAAGCCACCTAGCTCCTGGAGTGGCCGGGGTGGGGGGTCTACATGAGTCACCTCACCCGCAGATCGGGCGGGGTGGCTATCTTGTTGGCCCTGCATTTTCAGCTGGAGATCTTGGGGGTCAGGGAGCCTGTGCCAGGCCATTTGCTTCACCTGATGGTTCGGCTGGGGGGCGCGGTACTTCACTTAGTGAACGTCTAGCTCCCCTGGCTGGGCCGAGGCAAGCGAGCTTCTTTGGAGAAGTGTCCGCTTGTCTCGCCTCCATCGACTAGAGCCAGTGCTTCGTCCTCGGGAGATTTTAACTGCAAGTACAGGGACCACGGCGGTGCCCGCACGGGTTGGGCATCATGGAGGAGGTTAGAGCATTTGGTTAAGTCCTTCGACCTGGTGGATGTCTGATGGAATCTCCATCCCAACTCCATCGCCTTCACCTTCATGAGGCCTGGGGTCGGAGCATCCAGAATCAACCGCCTGTACGTTTTGTGGGCGTACGCATCCTGCTTTCTGGTGGCCTCCACGCGGCAGGTGTCGTGCACGGACCATCACCTGGTGTGGGCGGAATTCCCTCCATTAGGCGCCCGGCTCGGCTCCACGTACTGGCACTGTAACAACCTGCTGCTGGAGGATGAACAGTTCCGCAACTTATTTCATCGGTTCTGGGCTGGCTGAAGAAGGAAGCGGGGAAGCTGCCCCTCCCCTGAGGCTGTGGTGGGACGTGGGCGAGGATCACATCCGCGTTTTCTGTCAGGAGTACACGAGGGGATCAACAAAGAGGCAGAAATCCAGGATCGGGGAGTTGGAGAGGGAGATGCTTGACCTGGAGTCACGCCTCGGTCAGCCCGACGCAGACCCGGCCCTGCGCGGGGCGTACGAAGAGAAGAAGGCCGCGCTCCGGGGCCTGCAGCTCGTCGGGGCTCGGGGCGCGTACGTGAGGTCGCGGATCCAGCTCCTCCAGGACCTGGACCACGGCTCCCCCTTCTTCTACTCGCTGGAAAAAAGGCGTGGCACCCGTCAGCAGCTCCTTGTGCTGCTGGTCACGACGGGTCCCTTTGCCTCGGATCTGGAGGGTATCAGGGACCATGTTCGATCCTATTTTATGGCTCTGTTCTCTCCGATCCGTCCAGCGAGGATGCTCACAGAGTTCTGTGGGAGGACCTGCCGCAGCTTGTTCCGGAGGACACCGGAAGGCTCGACACTCCCGTCACCTTAGAGGAGCTGACCGGCGCCCTCAACCGGCTCTCGAGGGGCAAGTCCCCGGGGCTGGACTTGCTGACTGTGGAGTTCTTCAAGCGTTCTCGGACGTCCTGGGGAGCGACTACGCACAGGACCTGGAGGAGTGTCTAAATGCAGGAGAGCTGCCCCTTTCTTGGCGCAGTGCGGTCATCGTCCTTCGTTCCTTGAAGAACTGGCATCCGGTCTCCCTCAGCACAGATTACAAAATCTTCGCCAGGGTGTTGTCTTCTCGCCTGGCCTCCGTGCTGGCCCACATGATTCACCCGGACCAGTCCTACACGGTCCCGGGCCGGAGGATACATGACAATGTCCACCTGGTCCGGGACCTGATCCATTTCTGTCGATGGGCTGGTCTGCCGAGGGCCTTCCAGTCTCTCAACCAGGAGAAGGCGTTCGACAGGGTCGATCACGAGTACCTGCTTGGGACTCTGCGGGCATTCGGGTTCGGGTCCAGTTCGTCGTCCGGATCCGAGTTTTGTACGCGGCTGCAGAGTGTCTGGTTAACATTAACGGGTCCCTGACGGCGGCCCTTCGCTTCGGGAGAGGAGTGTGTCAAGGCTGCCCCCTGTCCGGCCAGCTGTATTCCCTGTGCATGGAGCCTTTCCTGCGCCTCTTGCGGAGGAGGTTGTTGGGGCTGGTTCTGCGCGGCGCAGGCACGGGGGTGGTCCTCTCGGCCTACACCGATGACGTGCTTCTCACTTTCACTGATCTGGCTGACCCGGAGGATGCGCGAGTGCCAGGCCGTGTACTCGGCAGCGTCTTCCGCCAGAACCAAATGTTCCGGACTACTGGTCGGTCCGTGGCGGGTGGACTCTCTGCCGGAGGAGTTACAGGGGTTCAGCTAGAGTACCACCCATCTCTTCTACCTGGGGGTCTACCTCAGCCCAGCTGAGGAATCCTGGCCGGCCAACTGGCAGGAGCTGGAGGCCAAAGTCTCGGCTCGCCTAGGCCGCTGGACAGGACTGCTCCGAGTGCTATCTTACAGGAGTCGAGTGCTGGTCATAAACCAGCTGGTGGCCGCCATGCTGTGGTACCGGCTGGTCACTTTGGTCCCTCCTCCTGGCTTTGTCGCTGACATCCAGAGAACGTTGGTTCACTCTTTCTGGGACAAAAGGATGCACTTGGTCACTGCGCAGTTTCTGAGTCTCCCTATTGAGGAGGGCGGTCAGTCGCTGGTATGCGTCCGCACCCAGGTAATGACTTTCCGCCTTCAGACGTTGCAGCGATACCTTTACGTGGAGCCTCCTCCAAGGTGGTGCGCCCAGTGGAGGGCTCTCTGTGCAGGAGTCCTCCCGCTTTCTCTTGGGGATCTGGGGTGGAGGGTGCTGCACGCGGCCATCCCCTGCAACTGCGGTGGTTCACGGACTCCCAGCTCAACTGCTTGTTCTGTGGAATCTGTGGACTATGTATATATGGGGAGTGGGCGCTTGCACTGCTTTTTTGTTTTCTAAAAAACCTTCTTCTCTGTTTTTGGCTGCACTTCACTCCCACACTCCCGATCTTTGGGCACCCAGTAGAGTGGGGAGGGCAGGTCTGAGGATCTCCTCGTGGGTCTGCTCCTAGGCTGGCCAAACTGGAAGGGGGTTATTGGGGCCGATTGCCTGCCCCTCTTCCACGGTTATGTCAGAGCCCAGGTGTCTCTGGAGAGGGAGCACGCAGTGTCAACCAACACCCTTGAGCTGTTCAGGGAGAGATGAACACCGCAGGGAGTGGAGTGTTTTATTTCCCAGTCCAATTCTATTTTGATTTACTCCCTGCCCTCCCCTTCACTGCTTGATCACACAGCATTGCCCTTTGATGTGAAGGGCACTGCTTGTCACTGGCCACTCGGGTGTTTCGTTTCTTCCTGGTGGTGGAAAGATTTGTACACCTTGTGTCTTTCACTGTGTCTCACACCTGCACACACACAATGTGGGTGCTGGGGAAAAATAAGCACTACCACAGTTAGGCGGTAGTGTGGAGGTAAAAAGCAATAATAAAAAAGAAAAGAGTGCTGTCTTTAAGGGAGCTGGATCAGTGTGTGAAGGACTCTTTTTTTTTCAGAGGAGGGGACTGACTCTAAGCTAGCTGGCCCAGAGGGAAGGAGAAGAAGAAGAGAATTATCTGAATGAGAGACATTTTTGTTTTCTGTTTTTTTTGGTCATTCGTTTTTGTGTTTGTTTTTGAGTTTCTCTTTTGATTTACTGCTGCTGCTGCTCCAGCTGCAGCCTGGGCCTTGCCCACAGCTGAACACTTACTGGTGCCTGGAGCCTGCCTCAACTGCTGCTGCTGCTGCCTGAGGCCTGCCTCCATTGCTGCTGCCGGGGCCTCACCCAGATTAACAGACTGTTGCTGCTGCCTGGGGCCCACTCCCACTGCAGGCCCCACCAGGACCTGCCTCTGCTGTTGCTGCTTGAGACCTGCCTGCACCCACTGCTGCCTGGGACTTGCCTAGGGCCCTCCTGCACAAAAAAAACCCACTGCTGCCTGAGGCCAGTCTCCACTGCTGCTGCTGCCACTGCCTAAGGCCCCACCTGGACTCAAGACCGCAGCTGCTTCCTGGGGCTGCCTCCACCATTGCCTATCGGGACCGTTCAATACCAGAGACTGTTGCTGCTGTCGCCTGAGGCCATCCAGAAGAACATCCAGCAGTACAGCATGGCGAGCTCCAAGACTGCAGGCCCCAGCCACACCTATGCTGAGGTAGCTGCTGCCTTAGGCTTGGCTGCTCCTGCCCCAGCTGCAACCCTGACTCCCTTCAAGCACCTGACTAAACGCTTAGGGGTTAAGGCCTATCCCCACCCCAACATGACTATTGAGGCCTGCAGTAAGGCCATGGCTCATGTGGTCAGCCCACTGGCCATTGTCGCTGCAGTCAGAAAGTACGGGAAGGCCATATTCTTCCTGAAGACTGAGCAGGCGGTCCACCTGGCTGTGCAGAAGGGGCTCATTGTGGGCGGGTCTTTCCTCCCAGTCGACCCACTGGAGGTCACAGCCCAGGGGGTTGTGATTTCCAATGTCCCGCCCTTCATTCCCAGTAAGCTCCTTCTCCCCCACCTTCAAACTCTGAGGGAGATCCGGTCAGGGGTTTAACCCCTCCTGCTCTGTCTGAAGGACCCTGCCCTCTGCCACATGTACTCCCTTCTGTCACCAGGTGTTTAATTGCTTGGCCCGGGGGGGGCGGGGGGAGGTCACTGAGGGCTCTTTCACCCTCCTCCACGAGGGCGCAACCTACTGCGTCTTCTTGACAGCAGATGGCATGTGGTGTCACCTGTGCCGTAAGGTGAAGCACATATGGAAGAACTGCCCCACCCAGAAGGCTGCCCAGCCTGCATTGACAGCTGAGAGTGGCGCCTCTGCACCCACTCCCCCTCCCCCAAAGACGACACCACAAGACCCGCCAGCGGGAGCTAAACCAGAGGCTTCCAGTGCCTCGGCCTCTGGCAGGGAGGGGGATGAGCGTCCAGCCGGACAGAAGGGGCAAAAGAAGACCCAACGCACCAAGCCCGTCCCCTTGGAGATAACCTATCACCTCCCCCAAAATTGGACCCTCAACCTGCCACATCCTGGCATGGCAAAGCCCCTGCGGCCGTGCCAGCGGGGAATCCATTGCTGACCTTCATCCTGCAGCAGCCGTGTCTCTGGTCCCTGGGCAGGAGACCGGGCCACTGCCCCACCCACCATCACCTGATCATCCAGAGGCACTGCCCCAGAAGAGGGAGGACTTCCCCACAGCACGCTGACAGCGCTACCCCTCACAAAGGGGTGTACCTGCAGCACCTCCTGACTTTCCGCACTGCAGCCTGACCCACCTGGAGTCCCGGGGTCACCATACTACCAGCCCCCGGGGACGAGTCCATACACCATGCAGGCCACGGTGCAGGTCACATCAGTGATAAATTTAATACTGCTGGGTCGTCAAGCAGTGGAGGGGAGGAAGGTGTTATCTTGACTCCTCCCTCCCAGACTGTTTTTCCGGGGCCTTGGGCCTGGGGGGAGGACTTTTTCCCCAAGGAGCCGGGCGTCCCGGTGTTGGGAGAGGAGCGGCACCCCGAGCCTCTTCCGACTGATGACACGACCTCGGGGCATTCTGGGAAGGGGTGCACTGAGGAAGTTACCGCCAGTGACCCTGGGGGTGGGGTTGCTGGGGGGTTTGAGGCCAGTTGGCGGTGCCGGACCAATCATCACTCTCACTGTGGGGGAGGGGACGGTAGCCGAGGGTGACTACCCAGAGGAGGGTTCGGGTTTTGTGATGGGTAACTGGGGATGACGTGGAGTCTGTTTCCAGCGAGGTATTTGAGTTCCAGGTGCCCCCCCACTAAGCTCCCCCTCATCCCCCTCGAGGAACTCTAGGAATTTATAGAGGAAACTCGCAGTCACCGGGACAGAACATAACTGGCACTTGACCACTGGAGGTCCTTTGAACGAGTGTACTGGTCAGCCCACGCTAATCGCCAGGCTCCTGGGCTCGACGCTAACGAGTGAAAATGAGTCAGAAACTTCCTGGTGCCCTCTTGGTAAGGGTGAGGGACTTCTGTGCCCCTCCCTCATCCTGCCAGTAAATGTATATAGTTTTAACCGTACTGGTGGTGGTTGCACAACAATGCACAAGACAACCATAGCCAACCTCAACATCAACAGCAGCAGGGAGTCACAGCACAGATTCCAGACCTTCTCGGTCCTTCAGGATGGGAAGTATGCAGTGTGCTTCCTGCAAGAAACCCACACCACCCTGGGAAATGAAGCCACCTAGCTCCTGGAGTGGCCGGGGTGGGGGGTCTACATGAGTCACCTCACCCGCAGATCGGGCGGGGTGGCTATCTTGTTGGCCCCACATTTTCAGCTGGAGATCTTGGGTGTCAGGGAACCTGTCCCAGGCCGGTTGCTTCACCTGACGGTTCGGCTGGGGGGCGCGGTACTTCACTTGGTGAACGTCTACGCTCCCCTGGCCGGGCCGAGGCAAGCGAGCTTCTACGGAGAAGTGTCCGCTCATCTCACCTTCATCGATGAGAGCCAGTGCGTTGTCCTTGGGGGAGATTTTAACTGCATTCTCAAGGACAAGGACCACGGCGGTGCCCCGTCTGGTTGGGCATCGGGGAGGAGGTTAGGGGACTTGGTCGAGTCCTTTGACCTGGTGGACATCTGGCAGAATCTCCATCCCTGTGCCCCACAACTTGAGCCACCGCCAGAATTTAGTTTTGACCCTTTTAAGGAAGTATCATGGCGGGCCCTGTATCGACTGCTGCTGCACACCGTCCACCCCTTCTCCCACATCCACCACCGAGACACACCATGGCGTACCCATTCATCACTGGGCAGTGGAGATCTCAAGTGGTGGGCTCTCTACGCGGGAGTCCTCCCACTTTCTCTCGGGGATCTGGGGTGGAGGGTGCTGCACACAGTGGTCCCCTGTGACCGCAGATTGCGGTGGTTCACGGACTCCGAGCCCAACTGCTTGTTCTGTGGCGCTGTGGAGTCCGTGGACCATGTATATATTGGGTGTGGGCGCTTGCACTCCCTTTTTGATTTAAAACCTTATTTGTTTCTGGTTGCACTTCAGTCCCACGCTCCTGATCTTTGGGCACCTGTTACGGAGAGGGGAGGGTAGGTCTGAAGACCTCCTCGTGGGTCTGCTCCTGGGCCTGGCCAAACTGGCCATAAACAGGTCCAGGCAGCGGGCCGTGGAGGGGATCGTTAGGGCTGACTGCCTGCCCCTCTTCCGCGGTTACGTTAGAGCCCAGGTGTCTCTGGAGAAGGAGCACGTGGTGTCCACCAACACCCTTGAGCTGTTCAGGGAGTGGAGTGCATTATCTCCCCCTTCAACTCTATTTTGATTTAATCCCTGCCCTCCCCTTCACTGTTTGATCATGCAGCATTGCCCTTTGATATGAAGGGAACTGCTTGTCAGTGACCACTTGGATGTTTCCTTTCTTCTTGGTGTTGGAAATTGAATAAAGATTTGTACACCTTGTATCTTTCACTGTGTCTCACACCTGCACACACACAACATAATAAAAAAAAGAGAAAAAAACAAAAAAAAATAAACAGGAGTATCAGGGGTTCTGTTCAGTCTCAGAGCTGGCTCTGAGGGAGTTGGATCAGTGCCAAGGACTCTCCACGCGTGAATAAAGGGTGACTTGGTGATGGAATACCAGCTTCTGTGGAATTATTTCAGGGGTGGAAGGTTCCTGCTTGGCAGTGGAGCCTTTTGCCCCTGATGGTTTAGCTGGATGACAATGGGGCTGCTTGTGGTCTGGAGGGGCCAGACATACCCAGGATCTTCTTGCCAGTGGCAAGTAAACCCACTCATTGTGTATTTCCAAAGGTTAGATGTTGGCAGTGGAGGGTCCAGCTATCACTGGAGTGTCCTGAATTGAAACATCTGAGGGGCCTGTGAATGGTTTCTCCTCTAGTAAGATGCCTCCTGGAACTGCCCTGTCTCCTAATAAAGAACAGTCACCTGGACTTGGGATCAAGAATCGCAGCCCCCATTGCCATCGTGCCTTCAGTCCTGAGAAGCAATGGCTGGGGCAATGGAGTGTGGGTGTATGTGCCTCTCCACCAGACCCTGAGGGTTCTGGGCTTGACTCCCCATGGCAGCCACTAACCTGCCCATGGAGGCAGCCAGACAGTCCCATTAATCACTGCAATGCCACAGCATCTGGGCAATGAGACCATTGCATCTCGCATACCTCTCCTGTTCTTCTCTTTGCATGTGAACAAAGTCCCTGATTGCCAACACCAGCGGGTCCTCTACTCCCTGGGCTGAGCAGGTTCCTGATCTCAGGCAGTCCTCTGAGTGCCAGTGGCCTAACCGCATTGTAGTTGTACCTACATCCAATAGACTGAAGCTGCTGATAAAGCCTCTGCCTTCTCAAGGGCAACTAGGGATGATAAATGCTGGCCCAACCAGCAATTCCCATATCCCAGGAATGAATGACAAAACCATGCAGAGGGAAAGAGAAAGTATTCTTATCATCACTATCTCGAGAGATCCTTACTATCAAATGACTGACATTCCTATTGGTATTGTCATCCAACAGATAAACATAACTACTGAGCAACCACATCATCTCCTTTGGATACAATAGAGATGATTCATGTTTGTGGTTGTGACTTTAGCTATTTAATTTGAACCCAGTCTACAAATTCACATCATGATTCCCTTTCACACACCCGTGTGTATGCTTTTTTATACCTTGTTATTTCCCAATTTCAGCTGTTTTCACTCTGACAATCTTATTAACTCAACAGATGCTGGAGATCAGAGTCGAAAAGTGTGGTGCTGGAAAAGCACAGCAGGTCAGGCAGCATCCAAGGAGCAGGTCTCTTCATCTGGAATGAGGGGGTGGCCCAAGGGGTCTGAGCGATAAATGGGAGGGGGGATGGGGCTGGGGGAAGGCAGCTGGGAACACAAGAGGTAGGTGAGGGTGGGATGTGATGGTGATAGGTCAGAGAGGAGGGTGGAGCGGATAGGTGGGAAGGAAGATGGATGGGTAGCACAGTTCAAGAGGGCGGAGCCAAGTTGGAAGATTGGATCTGGCATAAGATGGGGAGAGGGGAACTTATGAAACTGATGAAATCCACATTGATCCTGTGTGGTTGGAACTCCCCCTCCCACTCCACCAAGGACATGCAAGTCCTGGGTCTCCTGCACCGCCAAACTCTAGTCACCCAATGCTTGGAGGAAGAACACCACATCTTCTGCCTTGGGACTCTCCAAACACACAGGATCAATATCGATTTCACCAGTTTCCTCATTTCCCCTCCCCGACCTTGTCCCAGATCGAACCCTGCAACTCGGCACCACTCTCTTGAACTGTCCTACCTGTCCATCTTCCTTTCCACCCTTCTCTCTGACCTATCACCGTCACCCCCCACCTTCATCTATCTAATGCATTCCCAGCTACTTTCCCCCAGACACACGCCCTTCCCATTTATCTCTCAGCCTCCTTGGGCCACCCCCTCTTTCCTGCTAAAGAACTCATGCTCAAAATGTCAACTCTCCCCCTCCTCAGATGCTGCCTGACTGGCTGTGCTTTGCCAGCACGATACTTTTCGACCCCATTCTTACTAATTGCCAGATTAAGAATGACCAGAGGCTTATGAACATAACAGCCCACCGTAAGTTCAACTAGTGTCTTCACATGCTAACCTAGATCTCTCCTCGCTGAAACTTTGTAACATTTTGAGCAATTGTCAGGCATTTTCCACCTTCTTTCTGAAACCTTTGGTTACAGTGGGGACATTGGCGTGCAGTCACTAAACACGCATGTTGTCGTTCATTAACAGGTGCAATATTGATCATTTTTCTCTTTCAATCCAACATACATCTTCTATTGACTCTTAAATACAGATGGAGTCACAAACGTTTTATTTATCACATAGATCCCATTTGAAATATTGTTTACTGTGGTGTATCAGCAGATGTTTCTACAATAAAAAGGAAGTCTCTAACATAGCTTTACACTTTTCACACTATAATAGTTTATCTTCTTAGCATGATTTTGGTACTCATGGGCAAACTCTTATCCACAAGGTTTGCAGTCCTTAAATCACATAGTGCTTTACATTATATGATATTATACACGTGTCACACCTAATTCTCAAGAAGAGACTGTGACATCTCTCGAACTGGTGAATTCTTTATCAATAACAGGAAGATGTTTGTGAAATGGTTTCATTTTAAGCACGAATTGCATTTTTTGTTGAAGCTGAATAAATATTGCGATGGCATGACCACAGGCACAAAACTACAGACAGAGAAATCAGGCCGGAAGGAAAATTGGCCAAACTAAATTAAACTGCAGCCAGCAGCTATTGGCTACAAAGAATAACGGAAACCAAGGTACAAAGATTGAAGGGGTTTCACCAGCCTGAAGGTTGATGATTGGAGAAATGTCAGTCAGACATCTTAACTTGCTGAGTATGTGCACTTTGCAGTTTCCTGACATGACAACAGTGTACTGCTTTGGCTCAACCCCACTGGATGATTTGAACCCAGGTCCTGACCCCATTGGCCAAAGTTCCCAGAACAATCTAGAAAGTCAGGGGCAAAAGGGAATAAGAACACACACCTGGACACCACCCCCTCAGGGAAGACGCTGTGAAGACTTAGTGAAGACTCAACCTGGTCCAGCAGAGGAGCTCCAACAACCTGGAGAGAGACAGAGTCAAGATCTCCCCAGAGCTGTGAGAATCACACTGACATTTCTACAGGTCCATAGTGCAGACTGCGGTTTCTTTGCCTGTTCAGTGCAGGAATCTGAGCAGATATTGGTTTTTACATTTCTCAGTCAGCTCGGCCACAGCTTGACGGTGCGGGCTGTGCCTCCTAGTATCTTTCTGTCGCACTGCATCTGTTCCACATTCCCCTGTTTCCTCTGCTCCTGCTCTGCTGCTTTGACTGTGACTTTCTCCAGTTCCTGCTTCATTTCCTCCAGCTCCTTACTCAGCTTCCTCTTCTCCTATTCTCTACCTCTCAGCTGCTCCATACAACTGGCTATCACACTGACCGCAACCCCTCAGGACGGCCAGAGCAATCATCCAGTTACTTAAACAACCCCTTTTTCTTGGTGAGGCAATTAGTGGAAGTAGCAAAAAAGATCCCCTTATTTGAGGCCACAGCTGACTCCGATATGATTTTCGACAGCACCCACCAACCAAGTGTTCTCCACAGGCTCAAGGATGTCGCGCAGGTAAAATGAATGTTCATGTGCCTGAGCGCCATGGTCCATCCTGCCTTACTCACCCTCAGAATGTGGGAGGGGGGCAGCTGCAGGCCATGAACACAGCAGTCCCAGCCGCTGTAGAGACAATAGGGGAGACCCCATGCACACAGCAAAAGGGAGAGCACCCAACTGCATTTACCAATTGCCTGTGGCAGGGAGTGGAGTGCATTATTTCCCCCTCCAACTCTATTTTGATTTAATCCCTACTCTCCCCTTCATTATTTTTTTGATCACGCAGCATAGCCCTTTGATGTGAAGGGCACCGCTTGTCACTGGCTACTTGAGTGTTTCCTTTCTTCCTGGTGGTGGAAATTGAATAGAGATTTGAACACCTTGTGTCTCTCACTGTGTCTCACACCTGCAAAAAAAAGAAAAAAACAAGTGTCTGTGGATACAGTTCACAGGAGTTTTCCTGATGAAGGGCTCCTGCCTGAAACGTTGATATTCCTGCTCCTCGGATGCTGCTTGATCTGCTGTGCTTTTCCAGCACTGCTCTAATCTTGACTCTAAACTCCAGCATCAGCAGTACCCACTTCCACCTAGGAGTTTTTGGTAACCTAGATCAGACTGCACTGACCCCACCAAACAGGGCAAGATGGACCTGAACAACTGTCTCACATGGCTCTGCGGCAGTGAGGAAAGGTTGTGAAAATGTTAATTCTACAAACAACCCTCTTGTAGTGCAACAGTTGAGAAGAGAATGGTCCAGACGTGAGAGAAAGACATTCATGAATCAGACCACCCTAAATCAGGGAAAGGAAAAATGCATCCAGTAAAAGCCCCTAGCCCTGGTCCCATGTGGGGAATGAAGGGGGACAACTGAAACAAGGGAATTTTTATTGGAGCCATTCACCGCAGTGAGAGATAGGGATCAGCAGCAGGAAGATACAAGGCAGCAGTCACCTCTGCAAGTGAAATGCTACAATTGTGGGGACTGCAGGGGACCCAGCCTGTTTGAGCTGCCACAGAACCCACACTCAAGACCCCAGTGCACAACACTGGAAGGACCGGAGAGAAAAGCATCAAATAATTTGGTCTGGGAGATCACACTGCAAAATCTAATGGAGGAAATCCCACCATCTTACATATTCCCCGCCCCCAACCCCCACACACCAGTTGGACACACTCCCAGAGAGCTGTGCCTCTCCTCAGTGTGTATGTGACGTCAGGTGGGACACTGTGGGACAGCCCCTGGTGGACAGCGAGGTGGAAGGCTGTCCCATTCAATTTCTATGGGACACAGGGGATCCACAACAACACTTAGTACATCCCAAGATTTTAATAACACATGGCGCATTCATTCTGAGCAAATTCACTGGACATCTACAGAAGGGGTGGAGACAAAACTGATAGAATTTAAATTGGGAGACATAGTCTGCCAGCACTCTGTACTGTTGGTTAATCTCCATATGGACACCAGGCACAGCTGAGGCATGGGTCGTATGGCGAAGTGTAATTTACATTTAATGGTAAAGCCGTAGGGAGTGTTGCTGAACAAAGAGACCTTGGAGTGCAGGTTCATAGCTCCTTGAAAGTGGAGTCACAGGTACATAGGATAGTGAAGAAGGTGTTTGGTATGTTTTCCTTTACTGGTCAGAGTATTGAGTACAGGAGTTGGGAGGTCATGTTGTGGCTGTACAGGACATTGGTTAGACCACTGTTAGAATATTGTGTGCAATTCTGGTCTCCTTCCTATCAGAAAGATGTTGTGAAACTTGAAAGGGTTCAGAAAAGATTTACAATGATGTTGCCAGGGTTGGAGGATTTGAGCTATGGGGAGAGGTTGAATAGACTAGGGCTGTTTTCCCTGGAGTGTTGGAGGCTGAGAGGTGACCTTATAGAGGTTTATACAATCATGAGGGGCATGGATAGGATAAATAGGCAAAGTCTTTTTCCTGGGGTGGGGGAGTCTAGAACTAGAGGGTT
>NC_057711.1:82983325-82990757 GCF_004010195.1 Chiloscyllium plagiosum | reverse complement strand
CACACACACAGATACATACGCAGAGACACATAGAAACACAGACATACACACAGACACATACAGACACACACAGACATATACACACACACAGACACACAGAGACACATACGCACAGACACATACGCACAGACACATACAGATACATACAGACACATACAGACACACAGACACATACATACAGACACATACACACAGACACACACAGATACAACAGACATACACAAATACATACAGATACATACACACAGAGAATGTGTACCATGGGGGATTTGTGGATTAGATTCGAGTGTGGAGCTGGAAAAGCACAGCAGGTCAGACAGCATCCGAGGGATAGGAGAATCAATGTTTCATCATTCCTGATGAAGTGCTTATGCCCAAACAATGATTTTCCTGCTCCTCGGATGCTGCCTGGCCTGCTGTACTTTTCCAGCACCAAATTCTTGATTCTGATCTCCAGCATCTGCAGTCCTCACTTTCTCTGAATTGTGAATTAGACTCAGCAGCACAGGCAATTCTCATAGAGCACAGGAGAGCGTTCGCTAGTCACAGACATGACTGCAGTTGTATCGAGGGTGAGGCAGTGAACCCAAAGCCACTTTCCCCAAACAGGCATGGTCATTAGCAAGGAATCCTATACCCTGTAGCATCAATCAATAGCTTGCCAATATGGCCAGTTAAGCAAGTAGATGGTTCTCAGTGGCTCACTATTGATTATAGGGAGCTAAATAAAACCACCCCAACCATAGCACCAACAGTAGTGAACTAGCCTCGAAACCATGATGAGGCAGGACGTATTGGCAAAGTATTTCACCATCCTAGAGATTAGCAACAGATTTTTGTCCATTTCCCTCCATTGACACTGCCAATATAAATTCACTTTCACATTTCAGGGCCAGCAAGACACAGGGACCTGTTGGCCCCAGGGGTTTCACAATTCCCCATCAATATTTTATCAGAGGCTGGCTAAAGGGTTAAGAGGTTTCCCAACTGGACTGCATGGTACAGTACGTAGACAGTCTCCTCCTGCAGTCAGAGACAAAGGACCAAACATTGGACACTAGTAAATGAACTGCTCACCTTCTTCATCACCCCAGGACTAAAGAAAGGGACAAATCATGAGGTCCCTTGGGAACTGTGATAGCTTATAGGAAACATGAAATAGAAGGGAAGCACATCGAGGTCATAAACCATTTCCCTTCCCCAGTGACATGAGCTCATTATGTTTTCTTTAGTGAGATGCTGTCAGAACCAAATTTGGTCATTCTAAATTGACCCACCGCTGAAGAAATCAGAAAAGGAAACAGATTTTTTTGGGGAAAACTAGGCAGGTCTGACAGCATCTGTGGAAAGGAAGCAGGATTAATGTTTCAGGTCCAGTCACCCTTCTTCAGAGTGGGAGAAATCGGACCTGGCAGAGAATAGGCCAAACTAAACGAAGCAGCAACTAAAACGTTACACCAGTGCTGGGCAAAAGAGATGTGGAGAGTGTGTAGCAGTAGCAGCCCATACAGGAAACACCTCCATGCCATTCTAAAGGGCACGTGGAGGATTTCCCTGAGACGGTTCAGATTGTGGGGTGCCAAGTCCTGGGAGAGACTCCGTTGAGCAGGGCCAATGTCGGACTGGGATCAGTTTATCTAAGGAGCCCAGTAGGCGTGAGCCACCTTGATTCCACTGGGGCCAAGTACCTCATCCATCAGGCTCGGAACGGCTTGGACCAACGCCCTCTCAGCCAGCTGCACTCCCTTCTCCACCATCCAACATGTCTGGTCAGCCCAGGAGCCCTAGCTCTCCACTCTGTTAGCCAGCGGGAGCTTCATTGATGGAGCAACCTGTTCCTGAGCAGCGGCTCCCTTACAATAACCACCATTCCTGCAGGGAGAGCGCTCCATCGGGAGACGTCCGTGGTCCAGACTGGGATCACATCCAAGTAAAAGACAAGCAATTTGTGGAAGAAGATCCAAGGGCAGGACGATTCCATGAAGAAGAACTGCAGGCCGTAATTGAGGCCACACACCTGATGGAAGAAATACGTCACCAGGGTGCACCATCTTGGAGAAGGCGCAATAACAACATACCGCAGCAGGGTCTGAAGGTGAAAAGTTGCTACCAATAGTGCCTGACGCTGTGCTGAAGAGTAGGGTGCCATCAAGGACCCATTAACCTTCACTAGAAGATGGTGGTGTACAGAAGTTTGATGAGGGCAACAAAGTGCAGCCTGAACCTGAAAGCTGGCAAAGTCCTGAGCAGACATTCTTGATCAAGGAAGAGAAAGGTGCTCAACAAACCAGCCCATTGGGAATAATGGATCACCTCCTGGACCAGTTGGATGGCATTGTGAATGCTTCGGTCTGGGACTACATAGGAGTGGTCTGGTGAATCATGTGGTCCAACATAGCGCCATGTTGAGAAGAAATCGTCCTGGCAAAGAGCTGTAGTCCAAGCTGGTGAGGGAGACCAGGTGCAAGATCTTAAAAAAAACAGGAGATACCCCTCTTGGACAACAGGATAATGACATTCCCCCAGGACCTGCTGCCCCCTGGCCCCACCCTCCCAGGATATCCTAGACTGCTTTGATGAATTCCAGCCCTGGGCACTTACACCTGGACAGCCAGTTGGTCAACTCCTCTGGGCTGAGAGGGCCAGCTAGTTTCCTCACTGGATGAATCTGGAGAGATGACCGTGGAATAGATCTGCCTTACCTGGCTCGGATACCCTCTGGATTCAATGGATCCATCGTTAGCAAGAAGCACAAGTAGCTGCTGGCAGACCCTGCGTCTTTTTTCCAGCAGACAAAAGAAGGGGAAGCCACGGTCCAGTTCCTGGAGGAACCGGATCTGCAATCTCAGGTCCATGCCCCAAGATCCAGCAAGATCCTGATGGCACAATAGCTCAGTGGTTAGCACTGTTGCCTCACAGTGCCAGGGACCTGGGTTCAATCCCAGCCTTCAGCAATTGTCTGTGTGGAGTTTGCACATTCTCCCCGGGTCTGCGTGGGTTTCCCCCGGGTGCTACGGTTTCCTCCCTCATGGGAGATGTGCAGGTTAGGTGAATTGGCCATGTGAAATTTGCCCATAGAGTTCAGGGATGTGTAGGTTAGGTGCATTAGTCAGGGGTAATGTAGAGTAATAGGGCAGGGGAATGGGTCTGGGTGGGTTACTCTTCGGTGGATCGGTGTAGACTTGTTGGGCCATACTGTAGGGATTTTATGATTCTATGAAGATCCAGGTCTCAGAGCAAGGCCTCCTTCCCTTTGTACATTTCCTGCAGGGCCAGGTCCTCATCAGGCTGACCACGTTGTGACTCCAGAACGTAGCTTTCTCAAATGCCTCGATCCTGGATTTTTGCCTCCCTAGAAGAAGCAAATAGATCTTAAATTTTAGAATCCATCATTTCTAGAATGTGAGCAAGATCTCCTAATGGAAAAAGAAATGATGGACAAATTGGAGATTTAAACCAACTTCCAACATGTTAATCCAACGTGTTAGATCTGCTTGTTGCGAGATGTTATATTTGGTTTGAACTGCTGTACATCTGTCTGATTTATCTCAAAGCAATATTCTAAAACCAAACAGTGCATTTGCATGATTTAAAACATCTTAGAGCTTCACAGACGTTATCGCACCCATATATCTCTGTTAGCCCACAGGTGTCTCCAGAACACTGCATACTGTCTCTCCAGCTCCACCTACAGGCTTACCAATCAAGCATACTGCACTAAAGACACCAACACACTCAAATAAAGATCAGTTACCATTAAAGCTTTACACTCATTGAATGTGCTTAATTCATTAGCCGAACACATGCATTTTCACTCACTCAGATCCCTCGCTGGTAGATTTGTTGGGGGTGGGAGTGCAGTTCTGAGGCAGGGCATGAGGGAAGGCTAGACTGCCATTAGTGACCACTCAAGGTCACTTCCACCAGAACACAGTTTTGAGACTGGTAGGTGGAAAGCCAAGTAATTCTCTCAGCTTGGGCCTCAGATGGAAAGGAAGAGTTGTCACCTATTCAAAGTCAATGTAGACAAGCAGATGCTGGAAGAACACAGCAAGCCAGGCAGCATAACGAGGTGGAGAAGTCAACATTTCGTGTGTAACCCTTTTTCAGGACCTCCTGAAGAAGAGGAAAGGGTGAGGGCAGAAATGCAGGAGATGGATCAGACATGGCTGAAGACCCTGTCCACCACAGTTGGGGGAAAGAAGGAAATGTCACAGTTGAGGAGAAAGAAGGAAATGTCCAAGGAAGCATGGTGGAAGATGGCATCATCAAAACAGATGTGACAGAAATGGAAAACTGAGAGAATGGAATACTTGCAGGAAGTAGGATGTGAGGGAATTGCAGTTGAGGTAATAGTGAGAGTCAGTGGGCTTGAAAATTGGGAGTAGGCCTTACCCTGTCAAAAGCAAAAGCCTGCTCTCTAGTCACCCCATGTATCAACAAGGGCCATTTTCAAGGAACATGTAGCCTTGAGCATGATAGTATATTCCATCTGTGTGGCACCTAGCTCTAACTGATATTGGTTACCTTCTCTAGCCCTGTAGCACAGCCTTACAATGCTGGAATAAACAACATGGATAATGGTTTGTTCCCTGTCTCCTTAAGATTCAGATACTAAGTCTGACGAAGGCTTCTGCATGGCTTCATAGAGACCAATCTCTCCTCACCAGTGTCACTGAGTGTGAGCTGCCCTGCAGCTCAGTAGCTATGCTTTACATGACCTGGCTGAGATGTCAGTGTTATGAGTGGTTAGAGCTTGTTTACCTCAATGCTGCAATGAGTGTTTCATTTCAATAGAGAATTGTTTGCTGAGTGCTTGTGCAATTGATTTTTTTTTCATTTCTGTTTTGATTCAGTTTTGAGTATTTGAGATATTTAGGAACATATTACAGAGAGTGGTGAATTCGACCCGGACAATCACAAAGGTCACCCTCCCATCCATAGAATCCATCAATGAGGCTTGCTGTCAAGGAAAGGCTGCCAGCATTCTCCATCCCACCCTGGCAATGTTCTTCTACAACCTCTACCATCGGGGAGAAGGCACAGAAGCCTGAACACTCGCACCAACCTGTTTTGTAACAGTTTCTACCCTACTGTTGTTCAAATACTGAACGGGCTTACAAACTCTTAACATTTGCCTGTACCTGTGTTTTTGTCTTTGCCGCTGTTTACCTATTATTTACTTATCTATGCTATTTAACTCTGTGATCTGCCTGTATTGCTCACAAGACAAAGCTTTTCACTGTGCCTAGGTACAGGTGACAATAAATTCAATTCAATTCAATGTGCAAGCAGATCTCTGGCCTCTCTAATTCCTGCAGTGCATGCTCATGAAACAATAGTTTTTAACTGGCCCGACAAAGCATTCTAGTCTGTATGCAATTTTACTTTGCTTCACCTGAAAGCTCGCCCATTAATCTGCACTCTAGCCCCCATAACTGTACACAGTGTTTTTCCTTTCCTGCACTTGTCCATCTAGTCCATTCCCAATTTCTATTGACCTTCCTGATCTTCCCCGAATGCACACTCATTCATGCCTCATGTCCAATCTTCTCTTTTCACCATCCCTTATTCAGTTTATCTCTTTTTTATTGACACCACCAGCTTCATTACTATTCTGTTTCCCATTCTAAATATGCAGCTCTTTTGACTCTTCCTCGTCATTCATCAAACTAAGTGTGCAAATCCAGTGTAATTGGTAACTAAACATGCCAGATTTTTTTTTGCCCTTTCCAAATATTCTTGAGTCCTGATTGGTTTTAAGGTTGTTGGACCCTAGAAATGTATTGTTGAAAGTCTCCAGAAATTAAACGTGAGGTCACTGGCATTGGTTAGAAGCCTTGGGGTACTTTGTTCCTTAAATTTCTCACAGCAGCAGTATTAATAGAATCCCTACAATGTAGAAAGAGGCCATTTGACCCACCGAGTCTCTACCAATCCTCTGATCATCCCACCCAGACCCACAACACCTCCAACCCTATCCTTGTAACCCTGCATTAAACATGGTTAATCCACCTAGCCTGTACAACCTGGACAATATGGAGCAATTTACCATGGCCAATCCACCTAACCTGTGGGAGGAAACTTGAGCACCCAGCCGAAACCTATGCAGCCATGGGGAGAATGTGCAAACTCCACACAGCCAGTCACCAAGGATGGAATCAAACTAGGTTCCTGCTGCTGTGAGGCAGCAGAGCTAACCACTGAGCCACCATGTAGGAACATTGGTTAGACTGCACCTGGAGCACTGTATGCAATCCTGGTACTTTGACCTCAGACTTTGGCGGCTTTAAAAATGGACAAATCCAGAGTCAGGAACAACTGTATCACAAGATGTTGTGGAATATGAGGGCAAGAAATTACACGGGACCTAACCCAAATTTTTCAAACATCTCTGGCCACGTGTGAGAAGCCAGAGAAGTGAAGGAGACAGCTAATATGGTTCCCTTTTATACAAATGATGGTAGAGAGAGACAGAGAGGGGGAGGAACTAGGAACACAGTTGAAGTATTGTGTGCAGTTCTGAAGGATGTGGAGGCTTTGGAGAAGGTGCAAAAGAGGTTTACCAAGATGTTACCTTGATCGGAATGTATTAGCTATAAGGAGAGGTTGGACAAACTCGGATTGTTTTGCGAGAGTGTTGGACGCTAAAGAGTGACCTGATAGAAGTATATAAAATTGAGAGGCGTGGATAGTTGGAATCATTTTCTCAGGGTGGAGATGTCAAATACTAAGGAGCGTAGGTTTCAGGTAAGGGGAAAGGTTTAAGGAAAATGTGCGAGGAAAATGTTTTACATGGAAGGGGACAGGTGCCTGGAACACACTGCCACATGAGGTTGATAGCAAGGTTTAAGAGGCATCCAGAGAAACATGAACATGTAGGAATAGACAGATACAGACCATGTGCAAGCAGATGGGATTATACAGAATGGCATCATTGTCAGCAAAGATATTGTGGGCTGAAGGGCCTGTTCCTGTGCTGTACTGTTCTATGTTTCAGTGAGTCTAATACTTAGTTGAGGCAATTACTGGAGAAAACAGTGAAGGAGAGAATGGATCTCCACTTGGAGATGCAAGGTTTGATAAGGGATAGTTAGCTTAATTTTGTCACAAGGTCATGTCTAACAAATCTGGTGGAATTTATCAAGGAGGTGACCAAGTCTTTGGATGAGGGAAGGGCAGTTGATGTATTTTAATGGATTACAGTAAGACACTTTGATAATCTCCCATATGGGAAACTGATAAGAAGGTAAAAGCTCATTGGATCATGAGTAGTTTAGAAAGTTAGAATGACTAGGGTAGGAATAGGTCCAGTCAAGGATAGTAGTGGGAAGTTGCGTGTGGAGGCTGAAGAGATTGGGGAGACACTGAATGAATACTTTTCGTCAGTATTCACTCAGGAACAGGACATTGTTGTCGATGTGAGTACCGA
>NC_057711.1:82958531-82982734 GCF_004010195.1 Chiloscyllium plagiosum | reverse complement strand
TATTGGGCTAATGGTCGGATACTTGGTAGTGTGGATGAGCAGAGGGATCTTGGTGTCCATGTACACAGATCTCTGAAAGTTGCCACCCAGGTAAATAGTGCGGTGTGGAAGGCATATGGCGTACTGGCTTTTATTGGTAGAGGAATTGAGTTCTGGAGTACTGAGGTCATGTTGCAGTTGTATAAGACTCTGGTGCGTCCGCATCTGGAGTATTGTGTGCAGTTTTGGTCGCCATACTATAGGAAGGTTGTGGAGGCACTGGAACGGGTGCAGAGGATGTTTACCAGGATGTTGCCTGGTATGGTAGGAAGATTGTATGAGGAAAGGCTGAGGCACTTGGGGCTGTTTTCATTGGAGGAAAGAAGTTTTAGGGGTGACTTGATAGAGGTGTATAAGATGATTAGGGGTTTAGATAGGGTCGACAGTGAGAATCTTTTTCCACGTATGGAGTCAGCTATTACGAGGGGGCATAGCTTTAAATTAAGGGGTGGTAGGTATAGGACAGATGTTAGGGGTAGGTTCTTTACTCAGCGAGTCGTGAGTTCATGGAATGCCCTGCCAGTAGCAGTGGTGGACTCTCCTTCATTATGGGCATTTAAACGTGCATTGGATAGGCATATGGAGGATAGTGGGCTAGTGTAGTTTAGGTGGGCTTGGATCGGCGCAACATCGAGGGCCAAAGGGCCTGTACTGCACTGTGTTCTTCTATGTTCTATGTTTAGCAAGGTAGGACAGGCTCAATGGGCTGAATGGCCTAATCCTGCTCCTATATTCCTTATATTCCAATATCTCCAACCAAATTATTAGCGGTAGGAGACAGAAGCTGATGGTAGAAGGTTGTTTGTATGACTGGAGCCTGATGTGCAGTGGTGTACCACAGGGATCAGTACTGGGTCCCTTATTACGTGTGATATTCATAAATGATGTAGGTAAGAATGTGTGTGTGGGGGGATGGGGGTGGGGGTGGACGGGGAGGATGATAAGTACATTTGTAGGAAGAACATATGGTAGGCATAGAGGGGAGGGCAAACAGGATAGCACCAGAGGCATGGTTGGATTGTGGAAAGGGTAGTCACCACCACAGTGGCCTCCACATGGGGAGCTTAGAGGAGCAGGGAAGGCATCACTAAGGAGTAATACCAGGGCTTGGAGGCAAGGACAATAGTTGGAGAAGTTCAATGTGCTGGGTCTGCACATTGGGGGAAATGGGTGGAAACAGGATGCTGGGGAAGAGGGGGACATGGAGGCTCTGTGGGGGGGTAGCCAGTGACCAGAAAAAATGTATTACTGACAGTATCCACCTCAACCGGCATTCCCTACCATCACTTGCTATTTACTAAACAGGAACTGCAAATGGAAAATGGCTGGACCAGTGTCCAGGGTGGGTGGAGTTAGTGTCAGTTTGATGGATGAACATATGGGATCAGCATCTGCTGGATGCCAGGACATTAAATGGGTAAACACATAATGCATATGTTTGCAAGCACAGGCCACAATGCAGTTACAATCATTCCCTTGTCTATTTATATACAGCAGAGTGAAGGGCTTAAGTGTCAAATGCTGGTCAATAGTGACTTTACCTATGCTACTGGCTCTTGCCAACTGAACATCAGCATGGAAGTTAGATGTTAGAAGTAATGACATAAAGAGGCAAACATTAACCAAATATTCTCCATAAACTTTGACACTTGCAAAGGTGTGAATCACAACCATCTCCTACCTGCACCACTTATCGCCATCCCACCCACCTTTCCCCCAGCCTCACCCCACCCCTATATTTAATTTGCAGCCCCCTTCCCCTCCCCAAAGGTTCCGACCTGAAACATCAATTCTTCCTCTCCTCTTCTGCTGCTTGACTTGCCGCAATTATTCCAGCTCAACTCTCTATCCAATCTGACACTCCAGCATCTGCAGTTCTCGCCATCTCCAGGGAGATGGAGATAAGCACTTCATCTGCCACATGAATTCATTGTATCACTGAATGCAAGGAAAAGCTGTGATAGATGTGAATCTGGGATAAATGATTGAGACATAACCCTCAACATCAGGGTTTGTGCATCTCACTGTATGGAGAAGAGGGTGCAGCTCTCATCCTCTGGGCATGCAACCACTTACTGTTCTGAGACCTAAAAACCTGTTTCACTCCTTGTGTTCCCAACATGTGTCATAGTTGGAAAGAATCATGCACCCAGCCTCTGGTGGGATGTTGGTGGCTGCCTTCTTAAGAAAGGTGATGTAAATACAGGAAGACCAAGGCTGATAGCATATCCACAAACAGCATCAGCCCACCACACAGTCTGAGGGGCACTAAGTTGCAGCGCTCTTCAAGATATGTGGAGTCCAGTATTCATTTCCCTTGTTCACTTTTGCTGACTGTTAATAAAAGCTCATGTTTGGAATTATCCAATTGCCTGAGTGTGATGTTCCCCAATTGGACATTGACAGACAGTGTGTCTATTCTGAGCACTGGGATGATGTGGCAGGGATCATTCCCTCTGGGACACCCTAGTCTCCTCCACTCCACAGCACTTTCCTATGCAGTTGCAGAAGGGGCAATACCTGCCTATTTATTTCCTCTCTCCTCACTATCCAAGGTCCCTGACATACCTTCCAGGTGAAGCAATGACTTACCTGCACTTCACTCAATCTAACCTGCTGTATTCGCTGCTCGCAATGTGATCTGCTCTACTTTGGGGAGACAAAGGACAAGTGGGCGACTGCTTTGCTGAACACCTATGCTTATTCGCAAAATGACCCTGAGCTTCCAGTTGCCTGCCATTTCTACACTATGATCCCTGACCAACATCTCTGTCTCAGACTTGCTGCAATGCCCCAGCAAAGCTCAATGTAAACTGGAAGAATGGTACTTCATCTTCCACTTCCAGACACTGTCGCCTTCAGGACTCAATATCAAGTTCAAACATTTTCGGGCTTGAAGCACCTTCTCCCACATCGTTACTCTAACCCACACAAACCAGGCCTTGTTATCACATGGTCTGCTGTTACACACAACCCATTGTCAGTCATTAATGCTTCCCCATTAGCAGTTATTCATTCTTCAAGATTGGCCTCTACCCATTCCTTTGTCTGCCCAACTCTGTTTCTCTCTCTTTCTTTCTCTCTGTCTGTCTGTCTTCATCTCCACCTATCATTTATTCCTTCCTCCTATGCCCATCCTATCTTTAACATAGATACAAACATTTTCCTAGTTACTATCAGGATTAAAGAAGGATTACTTGACCCAAAACAATAACTCTGATTTCTCTCCACAGATGCTACCAGACCTGTTGAGTTTTTCAAGCAATTTCTGTTTTTGCTTGTTGCTCTATCAAAGAAATGTGGACTCGAGTACAGTTGAAGTAGCTTTCTTGGATTTGTGCAGTGCAGTTTCCCAACTTCTGAATCAGGAGGTCCAGCTTGAAATCCCACCTGCTCCAGAGGAATGTTGTAACATCTGTATACAGGCTGATTTTAAAACTATTGTGGTTGAGTTTTAGAACTGAACAAGGTCAAGTTCTGAATTGAGAGGGGGGAATGACTGTTCAACCAAACCTGGGTTTCCTTGTGCAACAGTAAGTACACAGCTCCAGCTGGAAATAAAGAAGGCAAATTATTTGTTGAACTTCATAGCAAGAGGATGTGACTGCACGAAAAATGATGTCTTGCTGCAATTATATATATAGTGTATTGGTGAAGCCACACCTTGAATATTGTATATAGTTCTGGTTGCCTTGTCTGAGGAAGGATTCTTTACTTTTATTCACTCGTGGGATGTGGATGTTACTGGCTGGCCTCATTTATTTCCCATCCCTAGTTGCCCTTCAGAAGGTGGTGCTGAGCTCCCATCTTGAACCACTGCAGTCCATGTGCTGTAGGTTGACCCACAATGCCATGAGGAAGGGAATTGCAGGGTTTTGTCCCAGCAATAGTGAAGGAATGGCAATATATTTCCAAGACAGGATGATGAGTGGCTTTGAGGGGAACTTGCAGTTGGTGGTGTTCCCATGTATCTGCTCTCCTTGTCCTTCTAGACTGAAGTGGACATGAGTTGGAAGGTGCTGTCTGAGGAGTTTTGGTGAATTTCTGCAGTGCATCTTGTAGATAGTACACACTGCTGCTATTAAGCATCAGTGGTGGAGGGAGTGGACTTGGTGCCAATTAAGTGGGTTGCTTTGTCCTGAATGGTATAAAGCTTCTTGATTCTTATTGAAACTGCACCATCCAGGTATCTGGCACATAGGAACATCAGTCATCTCAGTTCCAGGACATCTCTACAGGAGTTCCTCAGTAAATATTATAAGGTAAAGTCACAATATGCCCAGTGGATCATAAAGGCTGCCCCCTCATTAGAGAGAGATGACTGGTGGTGATTTAACCTGAGGGTTACTACAGGTTCTTCGGTGAAGGGAGAGGTGCAGAAGAGGAATGCTTCATGGTAACCTCAGCAGGATGTGGAAATTGTATCCATGCTGTCGGTGCCATTCTGTATTGAGATCAGCTGTCAAGCCAACTGAGCCAATCGATCCTGAATTCCTCAGCTCACCACCATCTTCTCAAGGGCAACTGGGGCAATAAATGCTGGCCAACTGGCAATGCCCACCGTGAATTTAGGTAAATAAGTGGGATTAGTTCAAATCAGTCCTGACTTGTGCCTTGTAGATGGTGGATTGTCTATTAGGAGTTAGGAGGTGAGTTACTCATTGCAATATTCCTACATTTGACCTTCTCTTGTAGGCACTGTATTTACATGGCAAATCTAGTTGAGTTTCTGCTCAATGGTAAGCCCCAGGATGTTGATCATGAGGACTCGGTCATGGCAAAACCATTCAATGACAAAGGGATGGTAATTAGATTGTTTGTTTCTTTGTGGTGATGGTCATTGCCTGGCATTTTTGTAGCGCGAATGTTACTTGCCACTTGTTAGTCCAAGCCTGGATATTATCCCAGTCTTGTTACATTTAAACGCAGGCTGCTTTAGGAGGAGATGCAAATGGTACTGAACATTATGCAATCATCAGCAAACATCCCAACTTCTGAGCTTATGATGGAGGGAAGGTAATTGGAGCAGCTAAAGGTGTTTGAGCCATGGACACTACCCTGAGGAACTGATGCTGGTATGTCCTGAAGCTGAGATGACTGACCTCCACCAACCATAACCATCTTTATGTGCTCAGTATAACTCGAACCAAGTGGTGTGCTTACTCCCTGATTCCAGTTTTGCTAGGGCTCCTTGATACTACATTCAGTCAAATGTGGCTATGATGTCAAGGTCTGTCACTATCAAATCACCTCTGGAATTCAGCTCTTTTGTCCATATTCAAACCAAGGCTGTAATGAGGTCAGGAGCTGAGTGGACCTGGCAGAATCCAAACAGGGCATCACTGAGCACATGCTGCTTGATAGCACTGTTGATGACACCTTCCATCACTTTATTGATGAATAAGAGTAAACCGATGGGCCGGGTTAGATTTGTCCTGCTTTTTATAGGACATACCTTCGCAATTTTCTACATTTTTGGTAGGTGCCAATGATGTTACTGAACTGGAACAGTTTGGCTAGGGGAACAGCAAGTTCTAGAGCACAAGTCTTCAGTACTTTTACTGGAATATCTTCATAGGCTTTGCAGTATCTAGTGACTCCAACTGTTTCTTCATGTGGAGTGAATCGAATTGGTTGAAGACTGGTATCTTTGATGCTGGGGACCAGTGGATGAGGCTGATATGGCAAATCCACTCAGCACTTCTGGCTGAAAATTGCTACAAATATTTCAGTCTTTCCTTTTGTGTGTTGGACTCTTCCATTGAGGATGGGGATATTTGTGGAACCTCCTCCTCTAATGAGTTGTTTAATTGTCCACCACTGTTAATGACTGGATGTGGCAGGACGGCAGAGCTTAGATCTGACCTGTTGGTTATATAATTGCTAAGCTCTGTTTATGACTTACTGCTTATGCTGTTTGGCCTGCAAGTAGTCCTGTTTGGTAGTTGCACCAGGTTTACACCTCATTTTTAGGTATGTCTGGTACTGCTCCTGGCATGCCTTCCTGCACTCTCCATTGAACACAGGATGCTCTTGCTATAGTGGGAATGCAGCAAAGGTTTAACAAATTGATTCTTCAGATGGCAGCACTGACATATGAGATTGAGTCAGTTCAGAATGTATTTTCTAATGTTTAAAAGAATAAGGGCGATCTCATAGAACCCTATAAAATTCTAGAAGGGATGAGACAGGTTAGATGTAGGAAGGATGTTCCTTGAAGCCCAGAACCAGGAGTCATAGTTTAAGGACAAGAGATAATGATGAGATGAGATGAGATGAGGAGGAATTTCTTCATCCACAAAGTGGTGAGCCTATGAAATTCACTACTACAAAGTGACTGAGGCCAAAACATTGTGTTTTAAAGAAAAAGGTATGTATTGCTCCTGTGGCTAAAGGGATCAAGAGACATGGGGAAGGGCTAGATGAGGGTATTGAGCTCTATGATCAGCCATGATCATATTGAATGGTACAGCAGGATCAAGGGGTTGAATGGCCTACTCCTGCTCCTATCTTCAATGTTTCTACTGTGTTCCCATTTCCTATATCTCCAACAATGCTTACCGGTAGGAGACAGAACATGGTGGGAGAAGGTTGAATCTTCTGAATGGAGGTCAATGTACACTGACATGCCACAGCGATCATTGTCACTGGGTCCCTATAGTTTGTCATGTATATGTAACAATATAGTAAACAATGTGGAGGAGGATGATAAGTCTGTGATGACATGAGATTGGCAGGGTGAGAAAGTGTGGACAGTGAGAAAGATTTTCTTGGAGTACAGGAGGATGTAGGCAAATTGGGTGTTTCGGTGGCAAATGGCATTTAACTCTGAAAATTGTGCACTTTGGAAGAAGTAACAAGGTACAGGAGTACTCAGGGAATGGCAGGACACTAGAAAGCTCATGGGAACAGAGGGGACTTGGGGTGTTTGTCCATATATCCCTGTATAGGACTGCTTCTTAATGTAGTTAAGAAGGCATACAAAAATGCTTATCTTTATCAGTTGTTGCATAGATTATAAGAGTAAAGTTATGTTAGATCTGTAGAGAATGTTGGTAAGGGCACAACTTGAGTACTATATGCAGTTCTACTCATCAGACTATTGGAAGAATGTGATTGCACTGGAGGGGTTGCAGAGGCAAGTCACCCCAGGATGTTTCCATGGCACAAAGCACTTCAGCTATGAAGAGAAGCTGGATAAACTCTGATTGTTTTCTTTGGATCAGAGAAGGTTGAAAGGGGACATAATTGAGAGGCGCGGGGAGGGTGGATAGAAAGTTTTGTTCCTGTTTGTTGAAGAGGTGATCACAAGGGGACATAATTTTAAGGTGAAGGGCAGGAGGTTTAAAGGGGATTTTAGGAAAGGTTTTTTTTCACAGACAGTGATGGGAATCTGGAGTGGATTGCCTGGCAAGGTAGTTGAGGCGGAGAGCCTCACAATCTTTTAAAAAACACTTGAAAAAGCACTTGAAATGCCATAGTATTCAGGGCTATGGATGAAGTGTTTGAAAGGGGGGCTAGTGTAGTTTTAGAGTAGTTTTCAGTGCAGACTTAAAGGGCCGAATGGCTTCCTCTTCATTGTACAATCCCATATTTCTATGACTTAAAAAACCTAATTTAATTTTTGAACTAGCTGTCAAAAAGGTCTACTGATTTTTGACATTCTTAAGCTGAATGAGAAGGAAGCTACTACGGAGAAGTCTGCTTTAGCCAGCAAATAACAAAGGAAACAGGAACAAGAGAAGACCATTCAGGTCATTAGGCCTGCCCCTCAATTCAACAAGATCATGGCTGATCTGTTTCAGGCTGGGCTGCTTCTAATACCAATATCTTCCCTCAGGTATGGGGCCCAGTACTGTTCACAGTATTTCAACGATGGTCTGAGCAGTGTCTTGTATAGTTTTAGCAAGACCTCCTCTTTTTATACTCCATTCCTTTTGAAATAAAGGCCAACATTCCATTTTTTCCCCTATTACTTGTTGAACTTAGATCTAGCTTTTTGAAAGTTCCCAAATTCCTCTATGCTGTAATTTTCTGCAATCATTCTCACTTAAATAAAAATTTAGCTCCTCTCTTCCTGCCAAAGTGCATAACCTCACATTTTCTCACATTATATTCCATTTACTATTGCCTTGTGATCAATATGTTTGTTTTTCTCATAAATCTCTGTATCTTGTCTCATTGTAGCATGGGGTTTATGAATTTAAAATCAATGGAAATTTGTCATGATTAAATTTAACTAGAAATCAGAATAAAAATGCACTTGTGAGGAAGTTTTAAACTGTTGTAGTGTTACCTCATGGTCTGATGGTAGCAGTGTTGAGCTATTTAAATTGCTGTTCTTTCAAATCCATCTCATTGTCAAGCACCTTGAGAACCTCTGTAATTGCAATGCATCAGACCAATTTTCCAGCTGGCTGCATTGGCAGCAAAACTTTGAGATCGGAACCTCTTCCTGCCTTATCCTCTGCCTAGGTTCTGGCTAATCTGCAAGTTTAAGATTATTTGAAAAGTTTTATTGAACTACCCCTCCTTGTGTAAGCATTCTGTGGTCTTTACTGACTTCCTTTAATCTGAGTCTGCCCAGTGAAATTTACTGCATCAAGAAATGGGCTGTAGGACATTTATCTGCTCCTGCAATCCTATTGTAAACTAGGATGTTAGAAATGAACACCGTGACTAGCACCTAGGATAACTGTAGTGCAAATAATATTTTGCCTCTTTACAACATATGATCTTTAGTTGGGCAGACGGTTTACACAGGCTCTAAAAGAAGCCTTTCTTACTGTTGATAAAGTTAGTATTTGCTGCACTAAATAGAATCTGTCTGATGAATTGATTATCCTATCTTAAGGGTTGTACAATTTATATTCTGCATCGTCTAACCTCTTCAATATACAGAATAGTACAGGTTAAAGAAATAGAAGATTACAGTTTAATTCTGTGCTCAAACAGATTCTGAAGAGGTTTAGGTGAGCTTCAAAGTCAAGAGACTGGGTTAGGGTAAGAGGGTTTTTAACTTGCCAGGGTGAGCACGTATCTGTGTGGGCAGTAATTAAAAGAGTACCATTGTTGCTGTACTGAAATCCCAGTATAAACTTACCAGATTCAGCATTTAACATGAGTGCTCTCATTGCTACTTTGGATACCACTGCACGGCACACATGTTTAATAATTGAATTGGTTAAAAATCAGATTAATAAAATTTTAACTGTTTATACCACTTGTAATTCTGATTGCAGGGGATTTTTATTCAATTTTCTAGAACTTGCCAGATAAAACAAACCAAGAGGATAGCTTGAGACTGAGTAATTGACAAGTAAGAAAGTCTTGAAATATTGTGAAATGACAGCTGTTTTTGTTAACTTTAGTAAAAAGCTTGATCTACTTGTAATTATTTTTAATCAACCTGTTTGGACATATTGTAATATGTCCAGAGCAGCTGAGACTTGAAGCCACTGCAGAATAGGCTCTCAGTGCTCTAGAGGGATTTTGAGGGGTTCAGAGGTCATTTTGACCACATACCTGGGAGTCAGAAAGGTGCACTATTCAGCTGCTTACAACCGCTCTGTGCAGAGTTTGAAAGCACAATGAAAAAAACAATGGGACGTCATAGAAAAATCTGAGCAGTCATGGGTTTATAATCAACTGCTATAGGGACTGTTGCAAATTGTTGTAATTTAAAAAGCGTATTATTTTTAAATAAGTAACTATACTTGGGATTTAAATGAAAGAAACACCCATGTTAAGGGGAAGTTAGGACCAACATTATAAAGTAATATGTTTCATTTCATTCATTGTTATCACATGCAAGGAGATAGTGAAAAGTGTTTTGCGTGCTATCCAAATCCAAAATAGACTAAATTTACAGTAGGGAAATAATATCAAAATATGGCAGTTCAACTTGATCAAATGCAATATATGGGAAGAAATGGACCAGAGCAGTGCCTAGCTGACTACATGTGCAAGTGGTGCCAGCTTCAGAAACTTGAGCTTTGGGTTTCAAAGCTGGAGTCACTGTGGCACATCTTCAAGGCTAAGTTGCATGGACAGCATGTTCAGAGAGGTGGTCACATTGCAGTTCAGGAGCCTGGAGGCAGAAAGGAATTTGCTGTGGTTGTACTTGTGGCTTCAGGATGATTTGTTGTCTCCATGGTGCCAGGGTCAGGGATGTCACACAGCGGCTAAAGTACATTTTTTTGTTTGAGTGGGAGGGGTTCACATGGTACCAATGATACAGATAGGAAGGGGGATGTTTAGATTAGATTAGATTAGATTACTTACAGTGTGGAAACAGGCCCTTCGGCCCAACAAGTCCACACCGCTCCACCGAAGCGCAACCCACCCATACCCCTACATTTACCCCTTACCTAATACTACGGGCAATTTAGCATGGCCAATTCACCTGACCTGCACATCTTTGGACTGTGGGAGGAAACCGGAGCACCCGGAGGAAACCCACGGAAACCCATGTGATCCTGCAATCAGAATTTAGGGAGGTTGGTAGAAACTTAGCAAGTAGGAACTCAAAGGTAGTGATCTCTGACTTACTACTAGTGGCAACTGCAAGTAAGTACAGAAAAAGCAGGGTAAAGCCGATTAATGCACAGTTGGAAAGATGATGCGAGATCAAGAAATTTTAGATTCTTGGGATGCTGGGATTGGCTCTGGGTGAGATGGCACCTGTATAAGCTGGACAGGTCACAGCTGGCACTAAAATCCTTGTGGAGCATTTTGCTGATGTTGTTGGAAGGCTTTAAACTGACATGACAGGGCTGTGGGGACTAAAAGAGAATATGAGAAAGGAATACCAGGTTGTAAAAAATACTACAAGAGTGAGCATGAACATAGAGAATTGAAAGTTAATAGATGGTGTTGGAGTAAAGGAGAAAGTAATGGAGACTAGGTCAGGTTACAGTGCATTTATGTGAAAGGCAAGAGAGTAAATAAAATTGTGGAGCTATAGGCTCAGACCACCTTGTGGAAATATGATCTTGAGGCAGTAGCAGAGTCTTGGCTCAAGAAAGGGAAGGATTGCATCTTAAATATTTCTGGCAACAAAGTGTTGAAAAAAGATATGAAAGAAAGGAGGAGGCTGGTGGTATTAGTTAAGGAGAATAGTCCAGTGCTGAAGAAAGAGAATTTAAGGACAGAATAAATCTGCGTAGAATGAAGAAGCAAAAAGGGTGCAATTACATGGCTCAGCTTCGTCTATAGACCACCAACGGATAGGAAGAACGTAGAGGAGAAATTTGAAGGGAAATCTCAGAGACATATCAACATGTCAACATGGTTATAATTAGGGATTTTGACTACCCAAATGTACACTGGAACAGTGGTAACTGTAAAAGGTGGAGAGGAGCAAATATTTGGATTATACTCGGGAATTTGTTTCTGCAACAGTATTTGTCTAGTCCAAATTAAAAGGATGCACTGTAGGACTGGTGCTTGGTGCGTTATATACATCAAGTGTTAGTGGGAGGACATTTAGGCGACATTGGTTGTTGTGTTGTAAGGATTAAGATGATAGTAGAAAAGTAGAATAAGCAATACAGAGTAAAATAAGAAGAGCCAATTTCAATGGGGCAAGAATGGAGTTGGGCAATTTAGACTGAAACAAAACATTGACAGGAAAAGCAGTAACTGAATAGTAAGCTGCCTTCCAAGAGGAGATGATTCAGGCACAATTTGATTAATGTCCTCTAAAGGGAAAAGAAGGACAAACAAATTCTGAACTCCTTGGATGAAAAAGCAGATAAAAATTAAAGAAAAATGATTTGCTTATGATAGGTGTCAGATAGAAAATACAATAGAGAATAAAAGATAGACAGAAGATCAGAAGGGAGCTGAGAAAACGCTTTAGAGAAGCAAAGGGGGATTATAAGATACTGCATGGGCTGGAGAGTTTCAATTGTAGGGAGAGATTGGACAGACTGGGATTGTTTTCATTAGAGCAAAGGAGATTGAGAGGGGATATGATATAGGTCTCTATAACTGGTGGCCAATATAAAGAGGAATCCTAAAGTTTTCCACAGAGAGATCAATAGTAAATGGATGGTAAAAGGAGGCATATAGCCAATTACAGACCAAAAAAGGATTTACATATGGAGGCACGAGACATGACTGAAATTTAAAATGAAGACTTTGCATTTGCCTTGACCAAGGAGGTAGACACATTGCAGGTTATGGTGACAGAGGAGAAGCTCTGTCACTGGTGGTGTTCAAAATTGATAAGGAGGAAACGTGGGATAGGCTATTGATGCTTAAAGTTGGCAAAATACCAGGACTGGGGGAGATGCATCTGAGAATACTGCACAAAATAGGCATGGAAATTACAGGGACACTGACTATCATTCACATCCTTATTCAAAAAAGGTTGTAAGTTAATGCCAGTAATTACAGACCATTGAATTAAACAGTGGAGTAGCATCTGTTGTTCTGGATAGAATTAGTCATCACATGGAAAATAGTGCAACGCCATTTAGGAAAGGCCATCATGGATTTCTAAAGGGAAGGTTGTTTGACTAACTTGGAATTTTTTTAACAGCAAGGGTCAATAAGGATCATGTTGTTGATGTTGTTTACATGGACTTTCAAAAGGTATTTGGTATAGTGCCACACATCAGACATCTGAGAAAAGTTGTACCCCATGGGAAAAAAAGGAGAATAGCAACATGGGCAAAAAATTGGTTGATTTGAGGGAAACAAAGAGTAATGGTCAAATGCATATTTTTGGGACTGGAAGAAGGTTTGCAGTGGATCTTGGTGTGCAAGGAGCAATTTAAAAGTTTGCAGATGATACAAAATTGGAAATACTATAAGTTGGAAAAGTGGCAGAAGAAATTTAATGTGGAGAAATTTGAAGTTGTACGTTTTAGTGGAAAGAACATGGACAGTCAAGAGGGTCCTGGTTGTATATATGCACAAATCACTGAAGGTGGCAGGATAGGTAGAGCAGTTAATAAAGCACACAGTATCCTGAACTTCATTAGTAGGAACATATCGTACATACAAGATCAAGAGATGATGCTCAAGTTATACAAGATACTAATTAGGCCTCAGCTGGAACACTGTATACAATTCTGGACACCATATTATAGAAAAGATTTGAATGGATTGGATAGAATTCTGAAGAGATTTACAGAAATATTTACAGAAATTAGACAGACCAAGACTATTCTTTTTGGAGGGAAGAAGGCTAAGAGGAAAATTATTAAGAAGTTAAGATAGATAGAAGGAAACATAGTTAATGTGATTCACACACAAATCCATTGTGATGTACCGGTCTGGAATGCGCAGCTTGGAAGTGTGGTGTAGGCAGAGTCAATGGAGGCATTCTACTGGGCATTAGTTGATTTTTTAATAGGTACAATGTGCAAAGGTATGGCAAAGATGGAATGGTACTAAGTCATAAAGCTCATTGGAACATAATGCTCATTCCAAGTTTCCTACCCCTGCCCCTTGGCAATGGATTTGACAGAGAACCAGCCTGTGACTAGAAGCCCTGTCCAAAGGAAGACTGCGAATTGTATATATTGTAGCCCCAATACAATCATTTTGAACCGAGTGATTATGAGGAGCCAAATCCTCCAGAGAAATGGCCGATCCCAGCATTAAGCGGGGTCAGAAAGGAAGAAGAGGCAGGAAAGAAATGGATGTCACATCTTCATCAAGGTAGGGCTACCAGGAGGTGCCTGAGAGCCAGTGCTGCAGGGGGCAGATGGCCTCAGATAACTGTGACTTCCTTTCCAAAGACCATATATCTGCTGTACTAGTTCTTGTGTGCTGCCCATAACCATCAAACTTACAGTAGATTGTAATGATTCACTTTTGGCGCCTTTCCAGAATCAGCTGCAGATCATAGTGGCACCTCAAAACAACCCACTGTATCTGCTAAATGACTGATGCTATTTTTGCCAGCGTTGGATTGCACAAACCATCTGATGGATGTATCCTCTCAGGCAGAGTAGGCAGCAGATTCACAGCCAATTCTGGGTTTCTCAGGTTTTTTTGTTTATTCACTTGTGGGATAGGGGTGTTGCTGGCTGGTCAGTATTTATTGCCTGTCTCTAGTTGCTGTAGAGGTGGTGGTGTTGAGCTGCCCTCTTGAACTGCTGCAGTCCATGTGCTGTAGGTGGACCTACAATGCTGTTGGGAAGGGAATTCCAGGGTTTCACCCCAGTTACAGTGAAGGAATACCGAAACATTTCCAAGTCAGGACAATGACTAACTTGGAGGTGAACTTACAGATGGTGGTTTTCCCATGTATCTGTACCCTTGATTTTCAAGATGGAAGTGATCATCTAAATTGTTGTCTAAGGTACTTTGAATTTCTGCAGTGCATTTGTAGATAGCACACAATGCTGCTGTTGAGTGTTGTTGGTGGAGTGATTCAAATTGGTTGAAGAACTGGCATCTATGATGCTGGGGACCACAGGAGGAGGCCAACGTGGATCAGCCTTGGCATGTCTTGCTGAAGATTGCTGCAAGTGCTACTTCCTTATCTTTTGTAATGATGTGTGGGGCTCCTCCATCTGTGGGATCATGTTTAACACCAACCAAAATTGGTGAGTGTCAAAAATAGCCTCTTTATTCAGCAACTGCAGTAACACAGTTCAAGACGGCAAGAGAATCCCAGAATAGTTTACAGTAGCCTCTTTATAAGGGTTGGTAACGATTCACCACAGTAGATTCGTCGCCGATAATTAGCCACTGCCATTTCTCCACCAGTGTTCCTCAGGTGGGGTCATTGACCTCTGGAGACCATTCGCCACCGGAAATATATATATCGACTGATTGTTTTCCCTCCCACCTGTTCTTTATCTCTTTCACCGTATTCAAGAACAATTTTTTGTATTCTATCGCCTGCGTCTCCTATCATTCCTCTTCGAATTATTTTTTTCATGCTGCTTGTCGTCGGTAAAGATGCTCGGACTGACTGAGGGACATCAGCTCCACATTCGTTAATAAGAACACAATAAGAATGTTCACATCACCAAAACTTAATACTTGAATCACTCTTGGACAGTTTATCAAAAACATATATAAAACCATCGTGGTAAAACTTCTTATTTCCACGTTCACTAATAATTTCTGTTTCCATTTTGAAGACTTGAGGGTAAATGGAAAAAAAATACAAGCTTAAAAAAACTCTCCTGTAACGAAAATAAGTTGTTACTGAAACAATGCAAACACTACCTTAACCAATATAACGACAATTTTATATAGTTTAGAAATGCTTGTTCTCTAACATTTTAAACTTATTTGCGGTGGCTAAGCGTCCTCGGTGGTCAAAGGGCAGTGGCTAATGTCGGCGGCGAATCTGCTGTGGCAAATGGTCCCATCCCGCTTTATACACAGTTTATATATATATGTGTGTGTTAAAATTCCATCATTATAGTGGTACATTGCTTCATCTGTTATACACAAAGGTTTGGGTGACTTCTGTCCTGGGGAAACAGGAGACGGTTTAAACATTTGTTAAATGCTGGCTGTTGCTTCTGATGGGATTAGAATGTCTGTCCAGTCTGAGCTTGCATAATTAGGAGGTGTTAGTCCTTTTGTCTTTTAAATTTGCAATGTTAGTAAAACATAGGCCTATATACTCTAAATAAGTTAGAAATTATACATGTACTTATTAAAAGAATAAAGGGTATTAAACTGATTACCGCAGCTGGATTGTGAGATTTGTTTACCATTTGCCGGTGTGAGTTTCATTCATTCATGTCGTTTCATGAAAGCGCTGTTTTGACAGTAAAGGGATAGCGGCCCTGTTGAATGAATTTGACAAGTACATACTAGTTGGGGAAACGTTTTGATGTTCTGCCACCTAGTCAGATCCTGAGAGGCGGTTAGTAAGGGCTGATTAATTTTATAATCTTTCCAAAGTTTTGGATGGATTGTGGAGACACTATGATGGTGAGGGTATTGTTTCTGAGTAGGTTAGTAGTCTTTATTGAGAGGTAGCTTTTGATGCAAATAGATCTGATAAGGGTTAAAGGTGTGAAGGAGCAGGAATGGGTTTGGAAGTAATGTTTTATCTATTGTGCAACTGTAAAATACGCTACAAAAACAGGTTTTATGAATGAATGAAAACACATTATCATAAACAATGTTACTAAAGGGTTATGAATGAATTCATGGAAATGCAGTAATAATGAATATAACAAGCTAAAGAGTGAGTTGGTAAAGATACTTATAACACAATGTCTCACAGTCCCTCCTTTTGACCTTGCGACGAGAATCACTCAATTCTTATCCTATCTCAAACATACTACTTGGGTCTTTCAGATATTGGAGGGGCTTGTGAAGACATGGCTCACAGTTGGGGATAGTACATATTTTTACCAGTTTGTTGGCAACTGCGCTTTACAAAAAAGAAAACATGCACAGTTAGAATAACAATAATAAACACCATGGTGGTCAGTCAGTCTCTGTTCCTGCTGTATTGAGGACCAGAGACTGACTGATCACCATGGGATGTCCGTTTGATGTGGAAGGCGTGAATTCAGGCCTTCTTTCCTCAGACTTTGACAGCCAACTGGGTGATCGACAGCACGTGGCATGGTCCTTCCCATTTCACGCCTCAGGGTTCCTTGTGGATCTTTTGCACAAGAATTCACTCACCTGGTACAATGTTGTGACCTCCCTCTGGTGGGTCCTTTCAGGCAGCCAATACCTGTGAGGAAGCAGACCTTACAGCATTGGTTAGTAGCTGACAGTAGGATAGGGCATCAGTCATAACATGACAGTTGTCCCTCTGTAAACGTATTGTCCTGGATAGGGACATTGGCCTGCCTGTCACTATTTCGAAGGGACTCAGACCTGTTGTTTTCTTGGTGGAGGTCCTGACACAAAACTATTGGTAAAGTCTGGGACAAGGCTTCTCCTCCTGGGGGCATTTAGCTAGTCACTGTTTCAGGATGTGGTTCATTCTTTCCACCTACTCAAATGTTTGTAGATGTTGGGTATTGGAAGATTGGAGGTTGGCAAATGTGATGCCATGGTTTAAGATGGGTGGTAAGGACAAGCCAGGGAATTATAGACCAGTGAGCCTGACCTCGGTAGTGGGCAAGTTGTTGGAGGGAATCCTGAGGGACAGGATGTGCATGTATTTGGAAAGGTAAGGACTGATTAGGGATCGTCAACATGGCGTTGTGCGTGGGAAATCATGTCTCACAAACTTGATTGAGTTTTTTGAAGAATTAACAAAGAGGATTGATGAGGGCAGAGTGGTAGACGTGATCTATATGGACTTCAGTAAGGCTTTCGACAAGGTTCCCCATGGGAGACTGCTTAGCAAGGTTAGATCTCATGGAATACAGGGAGAACTAGCCATTTGTATAAAGAACTGACTCAAAGGTAGAAGACAGAGGGTGGTGGTGGAGGATTGTTTTTTAGACTGGAGGCCTGTGACCAGTGGAGTGCCACAAGGATTGGTGCAGGGTCCTCTACTTCTTGTCATTTACATAAATGATTTGGATGCGAGCGTAAGACTAAGTTAGTAAGTTTGCAGATGACACCAAAATTGGAGGTGTAGTGAACAGCGAAGAAGGTTACCTCAGATTACAACAGGATCTTGATCAGATGTGCCAATGGGCTGAGAAGTGGCAGATGGAATTTAATTCAGATAAATGCGAGGTGCTGCATTTTGGGAAAGCAAAGCAGAGCAGGACATATACACTTAATGGTAAGGTCCTAGGGAGTGTTGCTGAACAAAGAGACCTTGGAGTGCAGGTTCATAGCTCCTTGAAAGTGGAGTCGCAGGTAGATAGGATAGTGAAGAAGGCGTTTGGTATGCTTTCTTTTATTGGTCAGAGGATTGAATACAGGAGTTGGGAGGTCATGTTGCAGTTGTACAGGACATTGGTTAGACCACTGTTGGAATATTGCGTGCAATTCTGGTCTCCTTCCTATCGGAAAGATGTTGTAAGACTTGAAAGGGTTCAGAAAAGATTTACAAGGATGTTGCCAGGGTTGGAGGATTTGAGCTGTAGGGACAGGCTGTACAGGCTGGGGCTGTTTTCCCTGGAGCGTTGGAGGCTGAGGGGTGACGTTATAGAGGTTTACAAAATGATGAAGGGCATGGATAGGGTAAGTAAGCAAAGTCTTTTCCCTAGGGTCAGGGAGTCCAGAACTAGAGGGCATAGGTTTAGGGTGAGAGGGGAAAGATATAAAAGAGACCTAAAGGGCACCTTTTTCACACAGAGGGTGGTACGGGTATGGAATGAGCTGCCAGAGGAAGTGGTGGGGGCCTGTACAATTGCAACATTTAAGAGCATTTGGATGGGTATATGAATAGGAAGGGTTTGGACGAATATGGGCCGGGTGCTGGCATGTGGGACTAGATTGGGTTGCGATATCTGGTCGGCATGGACAAGTTGGACCGAAGGGTCTGTTTCCATGCTGTACATCTCTATGACTATGTTAGGAACAGTGAAAGTTCCAGTCAGTCCTTTAAAGGCGTGGGCAACTCCAAAAGCATAGCAGGAGTGTGTGTAAAAGGTGGCAGACTGATCTTTTGCTGTTTGCAGGCTTCAGTCAGAGCCTGTAATTTCACTTGCTGTGCCAATGGTCCAGAGGGTAGGCTTTCTGATGTCATGACAGTGTGAAGTGTTGTGCCAGCCCATCCAGCTTTCGTGTAATCTGAAGTTAATATCCATTTCCCACTTGCCTTTCGCTTGGGCCACACCGGGCTGTTATAAGTGCTACGGGTTTTTATCAAAGTCCCTTTTTCCTCTAACTTCTGAACTGCCGGGAGGATTCTTACAGTAGACGTCGGGCTGATGGGGTACCACCTAGTGCAAGGGGGAGGTGTTCCTGTAAGAGTTGCAGGTTCCATTTTCAGTAACCCGCAATCATCCTTGTTTTTAACCCAGATGGGGTGACCTTTTAATTCTTCCATTTGTAGGGTTCCGATGGACCACATTATCTATCCATTGAAATGTAAAAATGAATTCAGTTGGGTGAGAATATCCATTCCAAGGAGCAGCTGGGCTACAGGCCCTACCCATATAAAGGTTGCTAACTCATGGGGGCTGAATTCAATGTGTATGGGTTTGGTCCTTTTAATTTAAATCCTATCAGCTCCAGCTCCATAAGCCGTCCTCACTGTGTAGTCTAGAGGAAGTTTGGTCTCATAACTCTGGGGTAGGCATATCGATTCTGCTCCTGTGTCCAAAAGGTACTCAAATGTCCAGGTTGCCCTCATGGTCACATACAATCTGTCTGCCCTCTGCTGGATGGTTAGTTTTTTAAACAGTTCTGGGAGATGAGCCTTATTCCCAGCTTCCGGGGTCTCCTCTTCCTCATTGTTTATTGGGCAACTTCTCCCTTTTCTCCTTTGCCAACACATCCTGGGCCAGTGGCCTTCCTTCCCACAGAAGTGACACTTCCCTGGGCATCTTTCTGGAGTTACTGGGGTTCTGTCCCATCTATCCTGCCTGAAGGGCTTGCAGTTTGGCCCCATGTCATGGTTGAGGTGGTGGGCTCAGTCCACTTGTCAGTCCCCCTCTGGTTCCAGTCCGGGTTTGGTGAGCTTCAATATTTTAATTGGCTCAGGTTTAAGTCCGACCACAAAAACAGATTTCAGAGGGCCATAATCACAACCTTCAAAATCCCTGTCTTCTTGTACATTTAGGACTCCTGCATATTCTTTCCAGGTCGTTCTAAATCTTTACTCATATTCCGGGACTTCTGTGGGTTTTGACAGCAAGTTGTGACTTTTGTTCAATTGGTCTTATGTGGACTATACCCCTGTGACCACTGTTTTATCGCTGTCCAGCCAGCTTGCAGCTCCTGCTCATACTCTCCAAGAGCACCTTTGACTGCCTCATGGAGAAGTTGTCCTTCTCCTTTAGTTACAATCACACTCAAAATCTGCACCCTGTCCGAGGGATGGAGCATATATATTCCCCTTAACTGGTCTAGGCTTTCCCATGCCTTCATTGGCCCCTCCTTTGGGTGAGGTATTTCTTTAGACCACCTGTTTTCAGGGATCACAGGTCCATGCACGGTGTACAGTGAAGTCTGTTTTTACTGGAACATCCACCTCAGTGCCGTCCTCTAATCTTTGCCTAATCACTTTCTCTATTTTCACTTTTTTGGTTTTAAGGGGTCGCAAAAGTGGTGCTGGGCATCTCCAGTCCTCATTGCGTTCACTGCTAGAGGACCCATCTCTTGATATAACCAAGGAAGAAATGCTCCAGCAGTTACAGAACTACCCTGAGGTACAATTCTCGTTAGGGAAGACCTCAATCAAAATCGGGCAGAAGTACAATACACCCCAAGGTAGCTTTTGATGTAAAAAGGTCTGATAAGGGTTGAAGGTGTGAGGGAGCAGTAATGGGTTTGGAAGTAATGTTTTAATTTAGTCTATCTTGTGATAGTAAAATGCTCTACAAAAATGCAGTATGTGAATGAATGAAAACACATTATAGTAAACAATGGGTTAGTAAAGGATTAGATTAGATTAGATTACTTACAGTGTGGAAACAGGCCCTTCGGCCCAACAAGTCCACACCGCCCCGCCAAAGCGCAACCCACCCATACCCTTACATTTATCCCTTACCTAACACTACGGGCAATTTAGCATGGCCAATTCACCTGACCTGCACATCTTTGGACTGTGGGAGGAAACCGGAGCACCCGGAGGAAACCCACGCAGACACGGGGAGAATGTGCAAACTCCACACAGTCAGTTGCCTGAGGCGGGAATTGAACCCAGGTCTCTGGCGCTGTGAGGCAGCAGTGCTAACCACTGTGCCACCGTGCCGCCCGTTATGAATGGGTTATGAATGAATGAATGAGAATGTGGTATTAATGAATATAGTTAAAAATCACACAATACCAGGTTATAGTCCAATAGGTTTATTTGGAAACATTAGTTTTCGGAGCGCTGCTCCTTGATTAGGTGGTTGCTATGAAGGAGCTGTACTCCGAAAGCTAGTGCTTCCAAATAAACCTGTTGGACTATAACCTGGTGTTGTGTGAATTTTAACTTTGTCCACTCCTGTCCAACACCGGCACCTCCACATTAATGAATATAGTGAGCTAGTGAGTGAGTTAGTAAAGATACTGATAACATAATATCTCATACATCACTGAGGACGGGAATATTTGTGGAACATTCCCCTCCAGATTATTGTTTATCCAACACCATGCATGACTGGACGTGGCAGAACTACAGAGCTTAGATCTGACCCATTGGTTGTGGAATCACTTCGTTCTGTCTATTAATTGCTGCTTATCTTGCTTGGCACACAAATAGTATTGTTTTGTAACTTAACCAGGTTGACACCTCAATATCATGTCTGCCTGATACTGCTCCTGGTACGTTCTCCTTCAGTATTCATTGAACCAGGAGTGATGCTCTGGCTTCATGGTAATGGTTGAGTAGGGGTATGGTAGGCCAAGAGGTTGCAGATTGTGTTGGAGTACAATTCTGCTGCTGTTGATAGCCAATAGTACTTCATTGATTTCCAGAGTTGAATTGCCAGATTTGGTCAAATGGTGCTGGATGAGTCTACAACTATGACTTTATCACCATGCTATATCCGGCAGTGCGACACAACATATAATCATCTGCACTCTCCAAGGACTTTATGGTGGTCACTCTTACTGATAATGCCATGGACAGATGCATCTGCAGCTGGCAAATTGGTAAGGGTGAGGTCAAATATATTTTTCCCTCTTGCTTCTCTCACCACCTGCTGCAGTCTAACAGCTTTGTCCTTTAAGACCTGCTCAACTCTATCACTTGTGGTGGTGCTGAATTACTCTTGGTGTGGACCCTGAAAACCCCACCACAATATATTTTGTGCCCTTGCCACCTGTGCTTCCTCCAAGTGTTGTTCAACGTGGAGTACTGATTCATCAGCTGATGGAGGTCAGTACATGATGATCAACAGGAGATTTCCTTTCCCATGTTTAACCTGATGCCATGAAACTTAATGAGTTCTGGAGTACATGTTGAGAACTCCCAGGGCAACTCTAGTGTAACAGTATATCACTGTATCATAACCTCTGCTAGGCCAGTCCTGCCAGTAGGACATGACATATCTAGGAAAGGTGATAGTAGTGTCTAGGGATTACCTGTAAGTCATATTCACAGAATCATACCTATGTCAGGCTGTTGCTTGACTCATCTGTGAGACAGCTCTCCCAGTTTTGGCACTAATCCCCAAATGTTAGTGAGGAGGACTTGGCAGGGTTGACAGGGTTTCTGTCATTGTCTTTTCCAGTGCTTAGGTCATTGCCAGCTGGTGTATTCGGTTTCATTTCGTTAACACAATTAACTGGTTCGCTAGGCTATTTCAACCAGCAGTATGGTTGATTCTCATGTTGGCCAGATCAGGTAAGTATTGCAGATATCTTTCTCTAAAGACCATTAGTGAAACAGATGGGTTTTTCTGACAATTGACAATGGTTTCATGGTCAGTAGATTCCAGGTATTTTTATTGCCATGGGAGGGATTCAAAACCATGCCTCAGAACATTACTTGAGTTTCTGAATTAATCGTCTAGCAATAATAACACTATGCCATTACCTTTCCTGTGCCAGGGATTAATGATTGACAACATGTAGCTATCAAGACACCCAGTGATTGTCCAATCAGATTCACCAGCAGGAACAGCTGCATAACATATGGACAGCTTCTTCCAGGTGTGTGTTCACGTTCCTTGAATTTATTACAACTCCCTTGTCCTTCCTCAGTCTATGCTGCCTCAAATCATCCCTCCACTCCCAAAGTGAAATGAGGTTGTACCAAGCAGGGATAGCCCTTAAAAAGCAATTTTTCTTATTTCCAGCAGCTCTAAACAGAAGCATAGACACATCTGCTCACTAGGACCTTCTTTGAGTAGGCCATTGGAGTATGAAAGACGCAATTGCAGTGTCTGGAATCATTGGAGGTGTTCTCCAACATGCTGCAGTAAGTGTCTTAGTTATTGTGTTGGTTTTCTCTGTTCTCCACAGCACTGGCTTGAATATGTGTGAATCTTGGGTACAGTGAGTCCCTGGAAGACTACAGTCCATCAGAGGAAGAGGAAAAGTAGGAGATGAAGAATGTGGAGGGAAATTAAACTGACCAGTGAGGACACTTAGCTGCAAGGCAAACTGGTTGGGCTTAGCTCAGGATGTGAAGGACTAGTGAAAACGCCATTAACTTCAGAAATCTCCTGATTTTGGAACTTTCCCACTGAGTCTTTTAACCCAGGTCATAAGACGAGCAGGTGTAAAAGCAGTAGGCTATTCAGCCCATAGAGTCTTCTCTGTATTTCAATGATGTCGTGACTGATGCAATAATCCTCAACTCCACTTTCCTGCCTTTTTGCTATACCTTTAAGTTTATTACTGATCAAAAATACCTATCTCAGCCTTGATTATACTTAACAACCCAGGCTGAACAGCTCTCTGTGGTAAAGAATGCTACAGATTCACTACCCTCCTATTCTGTCTTAAATGTGTAACCCCTCATTCTGAGATTCCGCCCTCTGGTTTTAGGTTTTCTCTGTCAAGTCCCTAAGAATCTTGTATTTTTCAGCGTTACCTATCATTTTTCCAAATTCCGAGTATAGGCTCAATTTACACAACCTATTCAAACTCCCCCCATAAGACAGCTCCTCTATCTCTGGAACGCCCCACATACGTTCGAGACACCACCCATGCCCTCCACCTCCTCCAAGACTTCCATTTCCCCGGCCCCCAATGCCTCATCTTCACCATGGATATCCAATCCCTCTACACCTCCATCCGCCATGACCAGGGCCTCCAAGCCCCCGTTTTTTCCTCTCCAGACGTCCCCAACAGTACCCTTCCACCGACACTCTCATTCGTTTGGCCGAACTGGTCCTCACCCTTAACAATTTCTCCTTTGAATCCTCCCACTTCCTCCAGACCAAAGGGGTAGCCATGGGCACACATATGGGCCCCAGCTATGCCTGTCTCTTTGTCAGTTACGTAGAGCAGTTGATCTTCCATAATTACACCGGACCACTCCCCACCCCTTCCTCCGCTACATTGATGACTGCATTGGCGCCACCTCGTGCTCCCGCAAGGAGGTTGAGCAATTCATCAACTTCACCAACACATTGCACCCTGACCTTAAATTTACCTGGACCATCTCTGACACCTCCCTCCCCTTCCTGGAACTCTCCATCTCCATT
>NC_057711.1:82940375-82957658 GCF_004010195.1 Chiloscyllium plagiosum | reverse complement strand
CCCACCCTCCTCTAGCTTATCTCTCCACGCTCCAGGCTCACTGCCTTTATTCCTGATAAAGGGCTTTTCCCGAAACATCAATTTCAAAGCTCCTTGGTTGCTGCCTGAACTGCTGTGCTCTTCCAGCACCACTAATCCAGAATCCTCTATCTCTGGTGTCAGCCTAGTGAACCTTCTCTGGGCTACCTCCAGTGCCTCTATATCTTTCCCTTGGCAAGGGGCCCAAAACTAAGATCAAGACCATCTGGTCAGGTACTTCAGCTGCATCCATTGCACACTGATTCGAACCTCCTCAAAAGATCCTCACTGCCCTAGCCTTGAAGCCATAACCTTCTTGGCTAAAATAAGGAACAAGAGGGAAGTTGGTTTATGTGCGAATTAATGGGAACCAGTAAAAAGGAACTAGGTCTCTTGGACAAGTTGAGGTCAGAAAGAGCAGCAGCAGAGATGAGAAATGAGAAACAGAAGTATTTTAGTTGTCGTCTGACTAGTGCCTTGTACAGTTTTAACAAAACCTCTCTACTTGTGTACTCGATTCCCTTTAAAATAAAGACGTGTTCCATTTGCCCTCCTTAGCATTTTGTGCTTCATGCGCAAGGACTCTCGATTCCTCTGTTCTAGAGCTTCCTGCAGTCTTTCTCCATTTAACTAACATTCAACTCCTTTTTTTTCTGACAGGTGCATCGTCTCACATTTTCCTACATATTTCATCTGCCAAGTTCCTGCTCATTCTCTTAACCTGTGTACCCCTCTACAGACTTTGTGTCAGCCTTCCCGTGTATTTTCATATCATCCTCAAACTGGGTCTCCCAATTTTGACACTAGCCCTAGATGTTGAGAAGAAACACAAAGTAGGGTGCATCTTTTATTGCTTCCGGTGCCTTAGTCAATGTTAGGGAACAAGCTATCTTGGATTCATGTCTGCTGCCAAATAAATGCCTGTTTCACTTAGGTATAGAATCTAGTATTACTATTCAGGGACAGAAATTGCAGGTTCCAGTGCTGCTTCTGACCTGACCCCCTGCCCCCTGAGAATGTTATTGGGCCTTGATGTAGACCCTTGATCTGGGCTCAGCTGTTATTGCTTTCTCAGTCTTTCTTCTGTCCCACTGTATAGCTGAGCCTGCCATGGATTTCCTGTTATACCCACCAGAGAAGCCATCATAGTTGCCATTTCAGTACAAATATTGTTGGAGAATGACATGCACTGGCTGTCCTCAACTACTTGGCAACCATCCATTTCTTCTCTGCTTGCACATCCTTGAGCTGTGGGTGATCTATCCAGAGCAAAATATCCATGAAACTTTGAGTCTTGCAGATACACTGCTCTGACTTCAGCTCTGAAATCTAGACTCAAGCTGTAATGGTAATATATCCTGTACATGAGACTGTCCATGAGAAGTGTACTGGAGTTCCCAAATGAAATAGGATGTGTATGCTGCAGCTCCAAGATACACTGGCATTACTCTAATTATTAGACTATTCACTGACTTGACAGAAATAAAACTAACACAAATAAATAAATTCACTCTACTCATCAATTAGCTGCTTTATTTAATTTAAAGTGAGTTAACTTAAACGTTTAACTTTGAAATATCTCAGCTTTCAGTGTTACTAGATTTGATTAACTGAACACTGACTTTAATTAAATGATAAATTATTAAACTAGCTTGAGATTTTAAACTAATTAATTAAGCTAGTCCATACTCCCCCACAGGCAGAATTTAATGGTCACAGAAGGGACCCATCTACCAGCTGGAGGAATGGTGGCTACTCTCCTGAGGCCTTTTTTCCAGAGTCATTGGAATTCTCAGCTTCTGAGAGGAATTTTCCACAGGAATTACAGTGTAGAGCAGATACCTGCTCAAAGAGTTTCAGATTAATCAGATACCACAGCTCTCTAGTACCAGCAATACCACCAGAAGCAACAGCCACAGCTATAATGCAATCTTGGTTACCTCCAGGATTGACAATGGAGCTCAAGGAAAAGGCAAGAGGAGTAAACTCAGCAACACCAGATTTGGAGACCATGGTGTGGGATAGTAGGTGCAGGTGTGGGTTTGATTTGAAGGTCAGAAGGGAGGTTCCAGCCAGTTCCTTCCATTCCCTCAGGCCAGAGCCCCTACTGGGTGATCCTCAGGCACCAGATCTGCCAGGTTATTTCTGGTCTGTCACAAATTGCTGGTTAAATACTGGTGGTAGAAGTAATATATGTGAATTTCCTCTTTCAGGAGCTAGGAATCCCCATGTATAAATTTTCTTAGTAGGCACTTATGGAATCTTCAAATGGCAATGGTCTCTTTGAGGCTTCCTGCCCCATTCAAAATCAGAGGAAGGGTGAATGACATTGAGATCTCTTACCCTTACCTTCCCACTCTCTTGTGCTATTCCTGTACTGAATCTCTTCATATCACTCTCCTTACACATCATCCCACTCTGGAAAGAAACTATTCCACCATGTACTTAGAAACAGATATTTTCAAATTCCCAATTGCCAAGACATTAGCCCTCAATCTGTAATAATATTTCTGCAGCTACTGATTTGCAACATCATCCCCACCTTTGATGTCCTAATCCTCAACTGAATCATTACCCTGATAATTTGTCCAGATGAGGTCATTTTCTCTGCCTTTAATTTAAACTGCAGGCTTGAAAGGTTTATTCGTCTGTCATCACCTAAGGATGGGCCACATGAAGCAATTCGGATCCAACTTTTTTTCTGATAAAACTACACGACATTCCAAAGTTAACCCCAAGCTTCTTTATTCCTACATAAACTGTCATCTTAAATTTTCCTCTACCTCTTTCAACTTGGAATTCCTTGTCACTTTACTTCTGTTTTTAATTTCTCTCCAACCTCTGCTGCTGCTCTTTCTGTGCTTATCTTGTCCATGAGACCCAGCTCCCTTCTACCTGTTTCTACTAAATCGCTGTTAACCAACTTCCCTCCTGTTCACTATTTTAGCCAAGAAGGTTTTGGCTTCAAGGCCAAGGTAGTAAGGATCTTTTGAGGAGGTTTGAGCCATGGGCTAGTGGAAGCAATGGATGCAACAAAGGTACTTTATCAGACGGTCTTGATCGTAATGACAAGCAAGTCTATAAACTCATTTTTATAGGTGAGTTGGAAGAAATGGGAAGGATTTAAGACATACAGTTCTGAGAAGATTAGGTATTGATTTGAGAGTGACAAAAGATTCAAAGGTTTTGGAGACGGCAAAGTAGATTAGAGATGTAGCAAGGATTGTTGGTGGAAAAGAGAGTGATGTTTTTATTCATGTTCCAAACTCCATCTTCTAGCTAATGACTCTATTATTTTCCCAAGTCCAAGCATAAATCAGGTCTGTCCACAACCTTGGAGTTATATTTGATCTTGAGATCAGCTTTATGGCATCACAAAAACTTCCCATTTCCGACCTCATCTCATCTGCGTTCATCAATCTTTTCATGCTTTTGGTACCTCTAAACTATTCCAATGCATGAGTGCCTGGTCTTTTCATATTCCATCCACTTAACCTGAGCACATCCACAACTCTTACTAAATCACGTCGGAATAACTGTTGGATTGTTTCTGGTATTAGCAACAGCGTAATTTTAAAACTTCTCAACCTTGTTTTCAAAACCGTCCATGGCTGCCTCCAGCCCCATAAACTTCCAAGATATCTATGTTTATCTAACTCTTATGTACATCAGTTTTTTTTTTAATTGCTTCACTGTTGGTACTATTCCTTCAACTGCCTAGGCCCCAAGATCTGGAATTTCCTCTCTTTTCTTGTTTTTAAGACACTCCTTGAAACTGTTTACTTAATGTTTTGGTTATCTCACCTAATATCTCATGGTCTGGTGGCATATTTTGCTCCTGTGAAGGATCTTGAGATGTTTTGTTATATTTATTGGTCTGTTTGTTTGATTAGTCTGGATCATGTTGACATAAGTAGGGAAGATGTGTTGGGTAGGCTAGAGGTTATTAAGTTGGACGGATCCCCAGGATCGGATGGGATCTATCCCAGGTTGCTGAGGGAGGCAAGAGAGGAAATAGCTAGGGCCCTGACAGATATTTTTGTGGCATCCTTAAACACAAGTGAGGTGCCAAAGGACTGGAAGGTTGCTCATGTTGTCCCCCTGTACAAGAAGGGATATCCTGGGTAACTGCATACCATTGAGCCTTCATCAGCGGTGGGAAAGTTGCTGGAGAAGGTGATGAGGGATAGGATCTATTTATATTTAGAAGAGAATGGGCTTATCAGTGATAGGTAATATGGTTTTGTGCGGGGTAGATCGTGCCTTACCAACTTAATAGAGTTCTTTGAGGAAGTGATGAGGTTGATAGATGAAGGGAGGGCTGTTGATGTCATATACATAGACTTCAGTAAGGTGTTAGATAAGGTTTCCCCATGGTAAACTAATGGAGAAAGTGAAGTCACATGGTGTGCAGGGTATTCTAGCTAGGTGGATAAAGAACTGGTTGAGCAACAGGAGGCAGAGAGTAGTAGTTGAAGGGAGTTTCTCAAAATGGAGAAAGGTGACCAGTGGTGTTCCACAGGGGTCAGTTTTGGGGGCACTGTTGGTATGATCAGCAAGTTTGCAGATGACACGAAAATTGGTGGAGTAACAGAAAGCATAAGGGACTGTCAAAAATTACAGGAGGATATGGATAGACTGGAGAGTTGGGCAGAAAAGTGGCAGGTGGAGTTCAATCCAGACAAATATGAGGTGATGCATTTATGCAAGTCTAATTCTGGAGTGAATTATACAATGAACGGAAGTGCCTTGGGAAAGGTTGATGGGCAGAGAGATCTGGGAGTGCAGGTCCATTGTACCCTGAAGGTTGCTGCACAGGTGGATAGAGTGGTCAAGAAAGCATATGGTATGCTTGCCTTCATTGGATGGGGTATTGAGTGTAAGAGCTGGCAAGTCATGTTTAAATTGTACAAGACATTAGTTCGGCCGTGTTTAGAATACTGTATATAGTTCTGGTCACTACATTACCAAAAGGATGTGAATGCTTTAGAGAGGGGTGCAGAGAAGGTTTACGAGGATGTTGCCTGGCATGGAAGATGCTAGTTATGAAGAGAGGTTGAGTAGGTTAGGTTTGTTTTCATTAGAAAAAAGGAGATTGAGGGGGGAAACCTGTTTGAGGTTTACAAAATCATGAAGGGTAGAGACAGGGTGGATAAAGATAAGCTTTTTCCCAGGGTGAAGGATTCAATAACGAGAGGTCACACTCTCTAGGTGAGAGGTGAAAAGTCTAAGGGGGATACACGCGGCAAGTACTTTACACAGAGGGTGATGGGTGTCTGGAATGCATTACCAGCAGAGGTGGTAGAGACAGGCACGGTAGATTCATTTAAGATGCGTCTGGACAGATGCATGAGTGGGTGGGGGGGGCAGAGAGATACACATGCTTAAGAATTGGCCAAAAGATTTAGACAGTATATTTGGATCGGCTCAGGCTTGGAGGGCCGAAGGCCCTGTTCCTGGGCTATAAATTTTCTTTTCTTATTGCTGTACAACTATAGCATTCAGTTATTAAGGGACATATGTATGGAGCATTTGTGAATGGTTGATTTTTAGATGAGAGAAAAGTATACAGTGGTGATGTTGAGGTTGGTATGCAGATCTCTTTATGATTGACATGGACATGGGTATACAGGACAAGATTTCAAAGTTTGCAAATGATCTGAAACCCAGAAAAGTAATAAAAAGAGAATATTAATAAACTTAAGACAGGTAAAATGTACATATACAGAGTAAATTAAGTTTAACATAGTGTGAAGTGATATACTTTTGTTGGAAGAGTGAGATAATTAAGTATTGGAGTTATATCTAGCCCAAGGGAAGATGGTAGTGTTTTTTGGAGGTTAATCATTTTGGCCCAAGGACATCATTGCAGCAGGTTCACAGGCTCATGACCTTGCCCCATCAATCTTCAACTGTTTCAATGATGACCTACCTTCCATAACAATGACAGAAGTGGGGATGTTTCCTAATGATTGCACAGTTTTCAGTAGCATTTATAACTCCTCATACTGAAGCAGTCTGTGTTCAACCACAGCAGGATCTTCATAACACTGAGGCTTCAATTGATAACTAGCATTCATACTCCACTCTTGCCAGGCAATCACTATTGCAAACAAGAGAGAATATGACTAACAACCTTTAAATATTGTCATCCTTGGTATTACCATTGACCAGAAACTGCTATGGCTAAAAGATCCGTTAAGAAGCTAGGAATTCTATGGCAAGTAATTCATTATCTATCTCTTCATCATTCTCTCCCTTCATCACTAACATATAGTGCTAAGTGTGTACCATTTACAAGATATAGTACCGTAGACCTCTTTTACAGTCCCTTCCAAACACTTGATCCCTACCACTTAGAAGGGCAAGGGCAGCAGATTCAAGAGACCATCACCACCTGGTTCCCCTCCAAGCTAAACACCATCCTTATTTGGAACTATTTCACCATTCTTTTGCTATCACTGCATCATGATCCAGAACACCCTCACTAACAGCTCTGTGGGAGTACCGTACAGCAGTTTGCCACCACTTTCCCAAGGGCAGTTTCGAATGGATAATAAATGGTGACCTAGCCAGTTACACCCACATTCCATGACCAAAATTTTAAAACATCATGGAAGCAAAGAATATTAGAGAAAGGAAGCTAAACTCTAGTTTAGCATTTAGTAAGCTTGAACTGGAGTATTATGTTGAACTCTGAACTTTAGGCAGTTGCCAAAGGACTACAGAGGGTGCAGAAGAGGTACACTGGAATGGTAGCACGTCTGACAGATTATTCTAATAAAAGATCACCAATTTGAAACATTAACTCTGTTCCTCTCTTCACAGAAATGCTTGTTTACAATTAGTTTCTATAATCTGAATAAACTGCAAGGAAATATGGCGGAGGCAAATTCAACAGTTCCTTTTCAAAGGGAATTGTAATATACTAAAAGGGAAATAATTTCGAGGGCAGGTTTGAAAGAATGAAAACAGAACTAGTTGGGTAGCTCTGCAAATTGTCAAAATAAGTATGACATGTGCTCTAATGTTCTGTGATTCCCCATACAGTCGCATTATGCAATTCAAGGCTTAATGAATCTGAATTCTGCAACTGACTAGCAAGCGAGTTGTTTAGTTTATATATTGTTTGTTCTAAATTGAATACTATGCTGTGCAATGACAATAGACTAAAGTTAAAGAAACGAGTAGATGCATTTAATGGGAAGCAGTTCCATTAAGTCACAAATGACATTCCTCAATACATATCATTCCCATCTTTTAAATAACAAACATAATAAATTTCCAACATTCAATGGTCATAAAATTTGAAAATACATTTTCAAAGTTAAAAAGACTTATTAGTCAATGTATATTGTAACATAGATTTTGTGAATTCTCACCAGTGACAAGGTAATTTGCATACTTGGGTGCTCACAGGGTTGTGTGACACCCATGATCTTCCAATATGCAGCTACAATTAGCTGAATACCTCACCATGGGGGAGGACATTAAAAATTTAAATAAATGTATATTTATGATAGGGGGAATCAAAATACACCACCTTGGGATCAACAGAAATAAACTTTAGAAGGGTTTGTATATTTGATTGCTGTACCTCTGACAATAGGGTGTAATTTTCTGGTCCATTCCTTCACAGAATGCACAGTTCCTTGGACACGAAAGTCAATAATAAGTGAGGATGGAGTATCTGCCTTGGAATGTAAATCAAGTGCTTAGTGTGAGAAATATACCAGATGATGAAGTGATAGCACCCCAGCATCTCATTTTTTCTTGCTCACTGAGGAACAAAGTATATATTTCCCCAACAGTAGACACAACTGATTCACAATGTTTACTCACATCCACAGGCAGCCTGGAGAATTTTGGAGTTATGAGGTGCAATAGTACAGCCTAACATTCCAAGGGCTATGATTTTGGCTTATAATTCATCCAGGATTAACCTATAAAAGTATACTGGGCACATCTCAGTTGCCTATATGCTCATTCTGCTAGAAAATCCAGCTTCTAGTTGCTAGGTTCAGGTGCAGAAGTGTCATGGCCCTGCTAAATACAGGAATAATGGCTATTTTAGGAGTATCATATTTACTTTAAAATTTTATTTTCAAAGTGATGTATTTGTCTTGTAATTATTTTTGTCTCTTGGCCCACTGCATCCAAACTTTGAGGTTCAGGAAATGGGAGTTCCCAATCCAGGTTTTTCTCATCCTCATGTTAATGTTCAGGACAAATTGAGTTTTAGGAACTTAGGCTCCATCAAGGGAATCAGCATATTCCCTGACATTGCAGACACATTCAGCCCTATTCACTGGAATTTTAGCAGGTTTTATTTCATTTATGATACACTTTGTTCATTCTTCTAGTTATGTAACACTCTCTTCTTAAGTACTCAGATATTTGCTCATAATCTATTGACACAGTACCTCTGATGCTGAAGAAGCATTTTGGTTAAAGTGTGTGGCGTTAATGGGTTATGTACTCTGTGTGATTTGTGTTAGAAACCCTCAAATGGATTTTGAAATTATATTGCCAAATTTTGGAAGAGATATCAATACAGAAATATAGGGTTGAGTATTCAATTTCACTATTTTACTGAATCCAATAAAAAGCAACCTGTACATGGAGATGGGGAGTTGGCTGACTAGGAAGCTGTGGCTTTCCTCAAAGGTTCTCACATTGTGACAATTTTGTAGTTGTATCTGACATTGTATTGAAAAATGCTTTAACATGTGTAAACAGTAGCCATTGTTTTACAATGCATTTTGGGATGCCAACTTGTTGGCAGAAAGCAGATTCTGAGCCCACACTTCAGCAATTTTACCAGAGATGGGTGTCTATGGGCCTGCATTCATTTAAAGAAGGTAGACTAGCTTCTGATTTTGTTGACCCATTCAGAGACACAAGCTGTGAGAAATCAGCATTGCCACTGGGAAGTAGCTACTGCTGATGTGTGCAGGATACTTTGAGCGTACAGCAAATAAGTTTGAAAGCAAAAAGCAAATTTTATCAGGTTGAGCATTAAAGGAAATCTCTCTGGGTGTTAGTTGTGGCATCAGGGACACGCACTTTGTTTGCTTGTACCTCTGCTTCAAATGGCTGTTCTATCCATTTGGTATTCCAATTTCAACTTGAAAGAAGCACTATATCTCATTAGAAACAATGGGAAAATGTTCATGTGGAGATGTCTGTAATATGATTAATGTATTTTAAAAGATGGATAACATCACTGTTACTTTCAACAAGGCATATGAATTGTGAATGTGTTTCTAAAGCATTAGACTTGTGGGGTCTATGTTTCTCAAGTGTGTAGTGGAGAAATGAGTAGTGGAGTGAGTGGATTAGACATACTATGTACAGTAAACTAATCAATACAATAAAGCTGCAAATTAAGACATTACAGTTTTCCAATTATTTTTCTTATTTTAGAAAGAGATCTGATCACAGTTAAATGTAGGAGAATTCATCATTTCGCAGCAACCCACAAGTGATGAGTTTGTGTACTGTCCTCCCACGTTGACATCCGTGGAACTAATGACAATAGTGCTAAAGAGTAAAGGTAAAAGAATAATGCAGAGTAAAATAATGACCTTATTATATCAACATTAAATAATATTCCATTGAAAAGAGTTCATTTTCAAAACAAAAGAATGCTGAGCCAATATACTTCAAATATTGGAAACTGTTAGTCACACTTATTGATATTTTGTACAAAGTATTCTCAAATCAGGATATATATGTGAACTAAATGGCCCTGAATTTCTGTGATAGAAAGCCTAACTCTTGCTTTGCCAGTGGATAGGCCAAAGTCCACTGTTTCTCAACAGTGCAAACAGCTAATTTTAGCCATTTTGTAATGTTTTCAGGGAACTGCTGACTGTCTCTAGGACAACCTCTGTGGAAATCATGTTCTAGAATTCAAAAATCCCCAACTGCATGAGGGACATTTCAGAGAACTTGTTTCTGCCTTTACGTATAATGCATGGCTAATTATTTGGTGGTTTTGTGGCAAAAAACGTGAGTGCTGCATGGAGATCTCTGTCCTGAAACAACTTAAGTGCAGCACATCAAGTGTCTAGATTCATGAAATGATTAAAGTAAATCTGGTTCATAACAATAGATTTGTACACCAGAGTCATCAACATATCATACTTGTTTTGCACCATATCACTTCAGAGAAATTTACGTTGTACAATGTTGGAGAAATTCTGGTGTAACATGTGAATAAGGAATTTGTCAACTTCAAACCTATCCGTTCAGATGTGCACCTGAGTCACTTCCTAACCTCGACACTATATAAACTTCAGTTCTTCCGAGATTAGCTACTTTTCCTATCCCATTCACCTATTATACTTCTCTTTGCTAACCTTTAGTGGTTCCTGGCTCCCAGCTCCCTAACATCTCAAACATAAAATTCCTACTTTGTTGTTTAACTATTTTCATGGCTTCATACACCCTGGTTTTCATCTCCCCCAACTTGACAATGTTCCTCACCAACCCATCTCATCTGCATTCCACGTCTCAACCTCCATCTTAAATCTTGCCACCAAATTCTTCTTTCCTTTGATACTGGACGTTGGTGACCAAGCTTTTATCTATATAAGCCCCTTGTTTTTCCATTCCTTCCCATTCCTCCGTTAAGACTCCAGTTAACACCCAACTCTTTATTAAGCTGTTGAACAGTAGCTTATTCAAAGTTCTCTTATGAACAGCTCATTTGATACACTGCATGGTCTAAAAGATTGTCTATGTTTCTTAAAGTCACACACTGGCAAGCCCAGGTTAGGAAATTGGACAGTGAACTTGGAGGTAGCTAAAATACATCTCAAATAAAGTCGCACTGACAGACACCTTCTCTATATGTTTTTTGAGAGATGTCTCTTGATTAAATTTAAAATATAAGCCATAACTATTAGTTTAACCTGGAGCAGTGTTTTGTAGAGGAATAAGACGGTGTTATTTTCTTGGTCTGTTGATTCTGATGGAGCAAAAATGGCCATTAGTAGAGTGATATGCGCTTCTTGTCAGATGTGGGAGTTTAAGAAGAGTTTATGGGTTACTGTGGATTATATCTGCAATAAATGCTGTTGGTTGTGAATCCTATCAGATTGAATGGATCAGTTGAAGAGACAGTTAGAGGCAATGAGGAATTTGAAACAGCAACGGTCTGTGATGGATGGCAGTTATAGGAAGGGGGAAAAGTCGCAGATACAGTCACATAGATGGGTTAACTCCAGGAAAGGTAAGGGTGTTTCTGTGCGGTCTGACTCTGTAACTTTTCTTAAAACCATTTTCTTGCCTCCCCCATAACCATCCACTTTTTCCTTCTTTAAAGTCAAATGAACTCAGCCTTGAATATATTCAATGACCCACTAGCTGCAGGAAGACATCGCCGCATCTGAACATTAGTGCAGGAGTCTTCTGTGGGAATCCTCATTTCAAACAAGTATGCTGTTTTGGAAAATAAAGGGGGTGATCGATTCACAGGGGAATGTAGCACGAACAGCCAAGTTTCTGGTATTGAGACTGGCTCTAATGCAATGAGGGGTAGGTCGGGTTCCAAGAGATCAATTGTGTTAGGGGACTCTCCAGTCCGAGGTACAGACAGACGTTTCTGTGGCCAGCAGCAAAAAATCAGAATGGTGTATTGCTTCCCTGGTGCCAGGATCAAGAATGTCTCAGAGAGAGTGCAGAATGTTCTCAAAGGGGAGAAGGGCCAGTAAGAGGTCATTGGAACCAAAGACATAGGAAGGGAAAAGATTGAGATTCTGAAGGGAGATTACACAGAGTTAGGAAGGAATTTAAAAAGGAGGTCCTCGAGAGTAATAATATCTGGATTACTCCCAGTGCTATGCTAGTGAGGGCAGGAATAGGAGGATAGAGCAGATGAATGCACGGCTGAGGAGCTGGTGTATGGGAGAAGGATTCACATTTTTGGATCATTGGAACCTCTTTTGGGGTAGAAGTGACCTGAACAGGAAGGACAGATTGCACCTAAATTGGAGGGGTACTAATATACTGCAGGGAGATTTGCTAGAACTGCTTAGGAGGATTTAAACTAGTAGGTGGGGAGGGGGGGGGGCTCAAGGAGATAATGAGGAAAGGGATCAATCTGACACTGGTACAGTTGACAACAGAAGCGACTCAAACAGTCAGGGCAGGCAGGGACAAGGTCGGACTAATGAATTAAACTGCATTTATTTTGATGCAAGGGGCCTAATAGGGAAGACAGATGAACTCAGGGCATGGTTAGGAACATGGGACTGGGATATCATAACAATTACAGAAACATGGTTCAGGGATGGGCAGGACTGGCAGCTTATTGTTCCAGGATACAAATGCTACAGGAAGGATAGAAAGGAAGGCAAGACAGGAGGGGGAGTGGCATTTTTGAAAAGGGATAGCATTACAGCTGTACTGAGGGAGGATATTCCCGGAAATATCTCCAGAGAAGTTAGTTGAGTGGAACTGAAAAATAAGAAAGGGATGATCACCTTATTGGGATTGTATTATAGACTCCCTAATAGTCAGAAGGAAATTGAGAAACAAATTTGTAAGGAGATCTCCGTTCTCTGTAAGGTGGTTAAGGCAGGGGATTTTAACTTTCCAAACATAGACTGGGACTGCCATAGTGTTAAGGGTTTAGATGGAGAGGAATTTGTTAAGTGCGTACAAGAAAATTTTCTGATTCAGTATGCGGATGTACCTACGAGAGAAGGTGCAAAACTTGACCTCCTCTTGGGAAATAAGGCAGGGCAGGTGACTGAGGTGTCAGTGGGGGAGCATTTTGGGGCTAGCGACCATAATTCTATTAGATTTAAAATAGTGATGGAAAAGATCAGACCAGATCTAAAAGTTGAAGTTCTAAATTGGAGAAAGGCCAATTTTGACGGTATTAGGCAAGAACTTTCAAAAGCTGATTGGGGGCAGATGTTTGCAGGTAAAGGGACAGCTAGAAAATGGGAAACCTTCAGAAATGAGATCATGAAAATCCAGAGAAAGTATATTCCTGTTAGGGTGAAAGGAAAGGCTGGTAGGTGTAGAGAATGCTAGATGACTAAAGAAATTGAGGGTTTGGTTAAAAAGAAGGAAGCATATGTCAGGTATAGAGACAGGATAGATCGAGTGAATCCTTAGAAGAGTATAAAGGCAGTAGGAGCATACTTAAGTGGGAAATCTGGAGGGCAAAAAGGGGACGTGAGATAGCTTTGGTAAACAGAATTAAGGAGAATCCAAAGGGTCTTTACAAATACATTAAGGACAAAAGGGTAACTAGGGAGAGAATAGGGCCCCTGAAAGACCAGCAAGGCGGCCTTTGTGTTGTGCCGCAGAAAATGGGGGAGATACTAATGAGTATTTTGAATCAGTATTTACTGTGGAAAAGGACATGGAAGATATAGAATGTAGGGAAATAGAAGGTGTCATCTTGAAAAATGTCCAGATTACAGAGGAGCAAGTGCTGGATGTCTCGAAACTCATAAAGTTAAATCCCCAGGATCTAACTAGGTGTACCCTAGACCTCTGTGGGAAGCTAGAGAAGTGTTTGGTGGGCCTCTTGCTGAGATATCTTGTCATCGATAATCACAGGTGAGGTGCCAGAAGACTGCAGGTTGGCTAACGTGAAGCCACTGTTTAAGAAGGGTGGTAAGGACAAGCCAGGGAACTATAGACCAGTGAGTCTGACGTCGGTGGTGGGCAAGTTGTTGGAGGGAATCCTGAGGGACAGGATGTACATGTATTTGGAAAGGCAAGGACTGATTCGGGATAGTCAACATGGCTTTGTGCATGGGAAATCATGTCTCACAAACTTGATTGAGTTTTTTGAAGATGTAACAAAGAAGATTGATGAGGATTGAGCGGTAGATGCGATCTATATGGACTTCAGTAAGGCGTTCAACAAGGTTCCCCATTAGAGACAGGTGAGCAAGGTTAGATCTCATGGAATACAGGGAGAACTAGCCATTTGGATACAAAACTGGCTCAAAGGTAGAAGACAGAGGGTGGTGGTGGAGGGTTGTTTTTCAGACTGGAGGTCTGTGACTAGTGGAGTGCCATAAGAATCGGTAATGGGTCCTCTACATTTCGTCATTTATATAAATGATTTGGATGCGAGCATAAGAGGTATAGTAAGTTTGTAGATGACACCAAAATTGGAGGTGTAGTGGACAGCGAAGAAGGTTACCTCAAATTACAACAGGATCTTGAATAGATGGGCCAATGGGCTGAGAAGTGGCAGATCGAGTTTAATACAGATAAATGCGAGGTGCTGCATTTTGGGAAAGCAAATCTTAGCAGGAGTTATACACTTAATGGTAAGGTCCTAGGGAGTGTTGCTGAACAAAGAGACCTTGGAGTGCAGGTTCATAGCTCCTTGAAAGTGGAGTCGCAGGTAGATAGGATAGTGAAGAAGGCGTTTGGTATGCTTTCCTTTATTGGTCAGAGTATTGAGTACAGGAGTTGGGAGGTCATGTTGCGGCTGTTCAGGACATTGGTTGGACCACATTTGGAATATTACGTGCAATTCTGGTCTCCTTCCTATCGGAAAGATGTCGTGAAACTTGAAAGGGTTCAGGAAAGATGTTGTGAAACTTGAAAGGGTTCAGAAAAGATTTACAAGGATGTTGCCAGGGTTTGAGGATTTGAGCTATAAAGAGAGGCTGAACAGGCTGGGGCTGTTTTCCCTGGAGCATCAGAGGCTGAGGGATGACCTTACAGAGGTTTACAAAATTATGAGGGGTATGGATAGGATAAATAGACAAAGTCTTTTCCCTGGGGAGTCCAGAACTAGAGAATATAGGTTTAGGGTGAGAGGGGAAAGATATAAAAGAGACCTCAGGGGCAACATTTTCATGCAGAGGGATGTGCATGTGTACAATGGGCTGCCAAAGAAAATGGTGGAGACTAGTACAATTGCAACATTTAAAAGATGTTTGGATGGGTATGTGATTCGGAAGGGTTTCGAAGGATAATGGCCAGGTGATGGCAGGTGGGACTAGATTGGGTTGGGATATCTGGTCGGCATGGACAGGTTGGACCGAAGGGTCTGTTTCCGTGCTGTACATTTCTATGAATCTATAACAATCCAGGCTTGGGGCCCACTTATGTTTACTGACATGTACAGATTAATTTAGTCCAGCTTCTCTCTAGATTTCTATTAAAATCTTCTTTAAGTATTAATGTTACCTCTTAACCTTTATAATAATCCCAGCTTTATCAATCTCTTCCACATAACTGAAATGCCACTGCCCTCATTATCCAAATAAGCCTCCTCTATTCCTGCTCGAAGGCCTTGATGTTGTTTTTCTGATGTGATACCCAAAATTGCACACAGTTCTCAAGCTGAGATCTAAATGATTTGAAAATATTTAACACAAATTCTTTTTTTGTATTCAGAAGCCTTGTGTATGAAGAGAGTATCACATATGCTTTCTGTTAACTACCTTAATTATTCGTCCTGCCACTTTCAATGATCTTTGAGCATGCACCACCAGGCCCGCATTCTAGAGGCGCCTTCCAAAAACAGGGTGATGTTCCAAATCCAGCTATTCAAAACTGAAATTGTCCTAAAAACCTTCACGTTGGGTGCTGATCCCAGAAAAAAGTTAAGTGCCAGAATAGAGAGCTATTTTTGGGAATGATCCCTGCAAGAGTGCGCACATACCGTACCTACGTCTATTGCAGTAGTTTAAATCTGCCTCTCACCCTTGGCTTTCCTATTCAACAGGATGAGGATATCCTCATTTCAAGTGTGTTTAACCTCAGCCTACAAAACAATGATCTGGATTACGAGCCACAGTCTCGATAATTGTTCTCCTTTGTTCTCTTCTCACTAGTGCACATGATGGTGTATTTGAATTAATTATATTCCAGAAGAACTGAAATTGATTTTACTGAGGTCCAAATTAATGAAGTTGCACTGCAAACTCAAAAGTCCATGATTCAAGGAACAGGCACAGCGTAGGTCTATTTTCAATTCATTATTACTTCATTTCTTGCAATCATTGCCAATCGGATTCTTCAACCTTGTTTCCATCTGCACAGAAGCAAACATTTGCATCCCACTTAATGAAACTTGATTCCTTCTAACTCAGAGATCATGAGATTGACTTACAATAATAGAAAAACGTTGCTCGAGGAAAAAAAAAATCCTATTTGAAAGGGTTTAAGCAAAAGAAAATGGTAAAAATTTTATAATTGTGGTATATGAACAAAGCTGTCTGTTCCGCCAGATACATTCTAGTTGCTTTCAGGGCAGAGGATCAGAAATCTTCTCTGTCCCTGTACAATTTGTATGAAAACAAAGCTTGGTAATCCAAAATATAATAAAATCTGAAAGCTAGACCAAGATTGATTCTGTGACTGAAATAATTCCAGAGGCCAGTATCCCGTCACCAAATCAGCCTTTACTTGCATGTGCATAATACTTAACACTGGTCCTGCTTCCTCAGAGCCTGCTGTCACTTTTGTTTAAATCTGTCAGCCAGGCTCCCAGATTGGGGCTGTTAATCTGCTCTAATCATGGAACTCATATTCTAGGAGGTCCACCTGGCTGACCTTGTACAATCACTACATCCCTCCCCTTCTAAGTCTGGCGACATAGGCCTCCTCTTTCTCTTGTAGCTTCTCCTAGGGCATTTTTGCACTCAGTCTGCTTCCACTGACTCAGCCTTGAATATGGGTGGTGTGTACAGGACCACAGCCTGCCTCTTTCACCTAGAGCATCTCAGAAGAAATTCATCCTTTTCTTAAGGCAGTAAATGCATTGAAGCTGTGACATCTGCCCTGTTCATCTCTGACTCCAAGGTTTCTTCACTAGAAGGAGGGAGAGAACTCACAACTTGCGAGAGGCTGAGTATGTTTTGCTCCTGCCCTTTTTGCGAGTTTGCAGCTTTTATGTCGTCTACGTATTTATTCAGGACTGCCTCACACCTACCTGAACTTTGTTCGGAGGGGTAACCTCTTCCCACCCTATCTCTTGCAAAAATGCCATCCCGTATTCCCAATTCCTCCGCCTCTGCCGTATCTGCTCCCAGGAGGACCAGTTCCACCATAGAACACACCAGATGGCCTCCTTCTTTAGAGACCGCAATTTCCCTTCCCACGTGGTTAAAGATGCCCTCCAACGCATCTCGTCTACATCCCGCACCTCCGCCCTCAGACCCCACCCCTCCAACCGTAACAAGGACAGAACGCCCCTGGTGCTCACCTTCCACCCTACCAACATTCGCATAAACCAAATCATCCGCCGACATTTCCGCCACATCCAAA
>NC_057711.1:82905411-82940198 GCF_004010195.1 Chiloscyllium plagiosum | reverse complement strand
CATGGAGGTCCTGGGCCTCCTTCACCGCCGCTCCCTCACCACCAGACGCCTGAAGGAAGAACGCCTCATCTTCCGCCTCAGAACACTTCAACCCCAAGGCATCAATGTGGACTTCAACAGCTTCCTCATTTCCCCTTCCCCCACCTCATCCTAGTTTCAAACTTCCAGCTCCACACTGTCCCCTTGACCTGTCCGGACTTGTCCGACCTGACTAGCTCCTTTTCCACCTATCCACTCCACCCTCTCCTCCCTGACCTATCACCTTCATCTCCTCCGCCACTCACCTATTGTACTCTATACTACTTTCTCCCCACCCCCACCCTCCTTTAGCTTATCTCTCCATGCTTCAGGATCTCTGCCTTTATTCCTGATGAAGGGCTTTTGCCCGAAACGTCGATTTTGCTGCTATAGGGAGAGGTTGAATAGGCTAGGGCTGTTTTCCCTGGAGCGTCGGTGGCTGAGGGGTGATTTTATAGAGGTTTATAAAATCATGAGGGGCATGATCAGGTAAATAGACAAGGTCTTTTCCCTGGGGTGGGGGAGTCCAGAACTAGAGGGCATAGGTTTAGGGTGAGAGGGGAAAGATATAAAAGAGACCTAAGGGGCAACATTTTCATGCAGATGGAGGTGCATGTGTAGAATGGGCTGCCAAAGGAAGTGGTGGGGTCTAGTACAATTGCAACATTTAAAAGTTATCTGGTTGGGTATATGAATAGAAAGGGTTTGGAGGGATGTGGACTGGGTACTGGCAGGTTGGACTAAATTGTGTTGGGAATTCTGTTCAGCACGGATGAGTTGGACTGAAGGGTCTGTTTCCGTGCTGTACATCTCTATGACTCTAATACAAGGAAAGATCTAAGCTCCAGTACAGACGTGGGAGTGATGGTATCTTTGATCGCCCTCACTTTATCTTCCAATAGGGGTAGCCCGGTCTTGTCAACCCTGCAGCCTAAATATGTCTTGGAACACACATTTTTTCCTTTTAAGACATATTTCCACCTTGCAGAAACATTGAAGGACTATATTCAAGTTCTTTAAATGCTTTAAATTCCTTGTTTTTAACATGTCATCCAGATAAATGGCATCCTGGGGTAGATCTTGTAAAAGGTTCTCGATTGTCCGCTAAAAAATGGCACCGGCTGATGATATCCCAAATGATACAAATCCTTATGGGTATTAATTGTAGCAAACTTCTGGGAAGCCTCACCTAACTGCAATTGCAGGTCCACATCATTCATGCCTAGCTTCATGAAAGATAGCCCTTCTGCCAGTTCTAAGTCCACAATGCGAGGTATTGGATTATCCAGCCATGAGAACAAGTTTACCGTTTGTTTAAAATCCCCACAAAGGTGAACTGACCTGTCAGGCTTCACAAGCAGTATGACTGGTGCTGCTATTCCACAAACTGGATTAGTTAGATGATTTGTTAGCTTTCCAGCCTCCTGATTTATGATTCTACTTCTGCACATAAGGCAAATGGCAGCAGGTTGGTCTTGCAGAATTGTGGAATTGCTTCCTAGTCAACATGCAAGGTCAGCTTGCCTCCTCTGATAGTCCCTAGTCCTTCCTGAAAAACGTTCAGGTTTTTATTAAAACTTCATTCAGGCAGACATTTTCTAACTGAAGAATCTTGAGCAAATCTCCATGCATCTTCCTCAACTAATTTCACCCCATCTGGCTTGGGCTTGAGCCTTTTACTATAATCAGTGATAACTGAACTAGCTGCTTCTCATATGACAAAGGAACATTAATATATATAGGTTCCCCTGTATAGGTTCTCAGTCCTACTGAGGTGTCACACAAACTTAAGGGTTGGGGTCCACAGTGAAGCTTGTTAAAGACTGTTTCTACAATCACTGATATAGCTGCGCCAGTAGTAACCTCCATTTGAACCAGATAATCAGTTAACCAGACATTTATTTTGACTGGTTCTGATTTGGATGTCGCTAAGCAATTTAACTATTTCCACCCCGATTAGGGTGGGCTTTCCAGCATGTGTGCACTTCTGGACACCAGCCTATAGTTCTCTTATTCAATTCACACCTCTTTTGCTCTCTCGAGTCCACCTACCAGCAACTAAATGGCTTCCTAGCCCGGATCCTGAAGAAAATGTTAACTGTCTGGCCAAGACTTGGTTTTGTTTTGGGGTTTTGGATAAAGGGAAAAGCTCGCCCTAGAGTTGTCTAGAACAAGGGAACATAGTTTCAGGATATAAGGTAGACCACTTACAACTGAGATAAAGAGAAATTCCTTTACTCAAAGAATGGTGACCTTGTGGAATTCTCTACTACATAAAGTGGGGGGGGGCCAACAACATTTCACAGATAGATTTCTAGATCATAAAGGCTTCAAGATATATGGAGTAGGAGTATAGCATTGAGATAAAGGATCAGCCATGCTCATACCGAATGGTCCAGAGTTCCTTGTTCCTATATTTGTAAAAGGCGGTCTGCTACTTTTTCTAGCTTAGGCAATGTATATTACTGTTAATTTAATTAGTTTAAAAGCATAGCAAGATATGCCACTATCTACCATAGTATGAAACCTTTAATTAATGTCCGACCCAGGGTCTGTTTCCATGCTGTACATCTCTATGACTCTATGTTACTATTTAAATGAGTGTCCTAAACAGCACTTTATTCAATCAGGAATAAAATAAAAGCAATTTATTTTTTATTGAAATTACTTATTTTTCTGGCCGTCATATAGAAATTAGGCTTTTTTTTTACATTACAATAATGACAATACCTCAAACATTTTCATTGGCTTTTTAAGTGTTTGCCTTCTTAAATACTCCAGATCAATGCACGATTTTCTTTAAGCTTTGGCTCAAAATTAAAGTTCTTATAAAGGGTTCTACTTAAAGCAAAATACTGAATGACTTGTTGACTACTTGAATAATTTTCATTCAATCTGCATTTTTATTTATTTTTCCAACTTTCTCTTTCCCAGCCATTTAAACATTATAGGTATTGTTCCCTCTCGGAGTAATCTCAAACTCAATTGAAAGGTCACACAGGAAACATGCTCAAATTTATTCATAATGTCTTGGAATGTCACGCTGACAGAGAAGCAGTGATACTCCTATTAGATCTATCCACAATAGGTCTTTTCCAAGATAAAATATTCATACTGTATCTGTTAACTGACTTTCAAAATATTATTTTTTTTCCCAAATGTGATTTAACCTTTCTTGTTAACTGTACAACTAGCTTTGCCTTAACATACAGAATTCTTAAGGAAGGGTTAGGAATTCAGCATCATTAATCTGATAGGTAGCTTACATACTTGTGGAAAAGATTCATGCAGCAATCAATGAGAAGCGAACTCTTCACTGGCAAGCTTGAAGTATTAAAAGAATTCTTCAGAAACGTAGGACAAACAGTTAAAGCATCTGTGGGAGATGTATACAATATTCCTGTAATTTAAAAAAAATCCTGAATATTGTTGAAGCCTCATTTCTTATATTCAATATCAATACATTAATGTAAAGGAGGGTGAAAATTAGCCTGCATGCATTGTTTCCAATGTTGGGGTGCAGGACAGATACACTTGCAAATATAGCAATGCATTGAATCCTTTATATGTTACTAGTAAATTTGTTCAGCCAATTTTTTTAACATTTGAAACACACTCCATGGATGTCCTTCTGAGGGGTCAAACCACTGTTTAAGAATCCTTTGAAAAATTCTTTTGAAGAACTAATTGGTAAACATCATTGCAGTAGGTAAATTGGGATGGGTCAAAATAAATGAGCATGACATACCATGCTAGCAGATTTCCATGTATGAATATCCATACACATCAACAACAGTATGAAATTTGTTTCTGATGAGTAGTACATGTGGTAGGCCTTGCTTTACTACTGATATTTCACTAGCGTAATAGCCTAGGAAGTGGTTTCCACCAACAGCCATGTTTACATTAAATTGAATTATAAAAGACTATTAGACATGTAGCCAGACAATTATCAAAGTTAAATGCACAAATCATCGGCCTTTTAATGAAGCAGCTGGCACCAGTGCACCATTTGTCAGGGACCAGATAACAGGGCATAACCAATTTCCACTTTAGTAGCATAAAAAATCACAATGTATAACAGACTTGCAGAACATAATCCCCATAACTATAAATGTCAGAATCCTGTGTTTAATCTCTAAATAATTTTAAAATTTGGACATTACTTTTTCACATTTTGCCTTTCATAAAAGACTGACACAAAGCCCTTATGGCTGTAAATTTTCAATTATTGGCACAAAACTAGCAGAATTTGTGTAAAATGGAACTCATTTTCTAGATCAATTAACTAATAAACACATTTACAATGTATTTGTTCAAGGATAATAAACCACTGTCTTTTTTTAATGAAACTTTATTAATGTTGAACAACAAACACTAAAAATAAATGTACACCGTAAGCAGCAAGTTTGTTATTGGAAACAACATTAGCTACAGAGGAAAAACTGTTAAGATTGGAAATTCTTTACTCAGAATTTAGTACACTGTCAAACAGAACAAAATGTTGTGAGCTTTCAAGATGCTCAGCTCTGCCTACCAGATTAAGATCAAAAGCTTACATTAGGAACAATTAAGGCAATGACCAGTTAAAAAGGAAGAAAAAAAGGCTGACAAAAATAAATGTGGAATAGGATGAAAATGCATCAAAACTCAAAGACATCATTACAGTCCCAAAAAAAGCTCATAGATTTCACACACAACAACTACATTTATCCATGTAATCAATTCAACATGGGCACTGAAAAGTTGAGTGCACCAACTGTTCACAATCCCAGTTTCTGAATAATGAGGCTTGAACCACCTCTTATTTTAAGCCTAAGGTCTGTTTTATATCAAGCCAGCAAACCAAGAGTAACAGATGAGTTGCAATGGAAGATTACTGTTGCATCACAGTGGTTCTCAGGTAAGTAAAGAAATTTGGTAAGGAGAGATAAAGTGAGAGGTAGGAAGAGACCAGTTTGAGAACTTGCAGCATGATCATGGGAAATAGAAAACAGTGGAGAAAAGGAATTGCATGCCTGATTCATGTTCCATCTACTTCACTAGTTTCCTAATTTCCCCTCTCCTGCACCTCATCCCAATTCTAACCTGCCAACACGGCACTGCCCTCTTGAACTTCCTACCTGTCCATCTTACTTCCCAACTATCTGCTTCACCCTCTTCTCTGACCTATTACTATCATCCCAACCTGCATCTGCCTATCACCTTCCAAGCTATCTTCCCCCCTCATCATTTTTGGCTATCTAGTATCTTGCTGAGCTACAGAATTGTGCTCTCCGGCTTTACCTAGCAGCAAAATATGAGTAGCCCATGAAAGGAAAGATGCAGAAAGGATGTACAGATTGGAGACTCTGCTCAAAGCATTGCCACTCTTCCCATATTTTTCTCATCCTGCTCAGTAATGCCCCAACACTACTTCCTATCAAATGCCTGCACAGACCAAGATGTGGTGGTCTTTGACTAGGCCCTTGTGAGTTCTAAAGCACAGAGAAGAACAAACAAGAATATTAAACATTCAGAACATGAGAGCAAATAACCTTTTTTGCAGTTTTGCTAAAGCCACATGATTTGCATGACATAGTCACAATAAAATGTAGGTAATAGACTGTAGTTGCACAAGGTTACTGATGGGTGATTAGCACTTAGATTGCTACACTTCAGTTTAATGTGTTTCAAAGCTCCATTGTCCCAACCTTTTTATTTTTATCTGCGATCTGCTCCACAGGTCTTTGTCATGAAAAGAATGGTTACATAAGTGTGAAAGACTAGAAATGATTAAGATTGAGAGGGATGAATTGTTGCTTGTTGAATTGTTTCAAGGAATTGCATGGGGGATGGATATGTGGGATGGAGACATTTCAGTGGGTTCAGAATTGGTGCACCAGATGGTTGCACTGTCTCACATTAATTCAAATTTACTAGAATCAGCTTGTCCAGGGCAACACTCAACTAGGTATGAAGCTATTTATTGTGTAATTTGCAAGGCTACCATTTGTTGCCCATTCCTTGTACTGATTGGTTTCCCAGACTACTGCAGATGGTAGTTAAGAATCAACCAAATTGCTGTGGGCCTGGAGTCAGATGTTGAACTTACTCAGCAAGAACAATAGATTTCCACCTTTTAAAGGCCATAAATGAAACAGATTGGTTTTACAATGCCAGAGGGTTTTGTTCATTACTGAATTCCAATTCTGCCATGGTGAGATTTGCACTCATGTCCTCAATGTGGGCCTCCAAATCATTAGTCCAGTGATAGTCCAGTTTCAGCCGCGGGAGTCAAGACAGCGTGAGCCTAGGGGCAGCCGGGAAGGTAAATTTGAATATAAAACACTTACCTCGTGAATTGGCGGAGCAAAGGCTGAACAGGAGGGGAAGCAGACACGGGGACTGCTGGGTAAGTGAACTAATATATTCGGGCAGTGGCTAAACCTGAAATACTACATGAGTAGTGTCTCCCACCTGTCATCCTCTAACCAAAACAAAAGACTCTGTGTTAAGGTTTGGTAAGGTAAGGATTTCTTTCTCTTTTGGCAACTGAGAGCAGAGGGGATAGGAGTTGCATGCTCCTCTTGCAGGAATTGGAAGGTAAGGGTCACCACTAGTGTCCTTGCTGACTTCACCCGCAAGAAGTGCAGCCAACTCCAGCTCCAGCTCCTCACAGACTGGGTTAGGGAACTTGAGCTGGAACTGAATGAACTTCGGATCATTTGGGACGCTGAGGGGGTGATAGAGAGGAGTTATAGGGAGGTCGTCACACTTAAGTTACAGGATAAAGGTAGCATTAGGAGAGGGAAAAAGAATAGGCAAACAGTGCAGGGATCTCCTGTGGCCATTCCCCTCAGTAATAAGTATACCACTTTCGATAGCGTTGGGGGGGGGAACCTACCAGGGGAAAGCCACAGTGGCCAGGTCTCTGGCAATGAGCCAGGCTCTGTGATCAGAACAGAAGGGAGGACAGTGATAGGAGATTCAATCGTGAGAGGAACAGACAGGAGATTCTGTGGGCATGATTGAGGATCCCAGATGGCATGGTGCCTCCTGGGTGCCAGGGCCAGGGATGTCTCAGATCGAGTCTAAGGATTCTTACGAGAGAGAGTTGGCAGACAGAAGTCATGGCACACATCGGTACCAATAACATAGCAAGGAAAAGGGATGAGGACCTGAAAAGTGAATATAGGGAGTTAGGTTGGAAGCTAAAAAGCAGGACGAGCAGAGTAGTAATCTCAGGATTGCTACCAGTGCAACGGGCTAATGAGGTTCGGAACAGAGAGTGAGTGCAGCTGAACACGTGGCTGCAGAATTGGTGTAAGAGAGAGAGCTTCAGAAATGTGGATCCTTGGAATACCTTCTGAGGAAGGTGGGACCTGTACAAGGAGGACGGGTTGCACCTGAACTGAAGGGGTACCAAAATCCTGGACGGGAGCTTTGCAAGAGCTCTTTGGGAGTGTTTAAACTAGTTTGGCAAGGGGTTCGGAATCAGAGCTACAAATCAGAGGATGGGCTAGCTGGTGAACAGGTAGATACAGCACGCAGAGAGTCTGTGAGGAAAGATAGACAGATGATAGAGCATAATTGCAGTCATTGTGATGGGTTGAAGTCTGTCTATTTTAACACCAGAAATGTCAGAAATAAGGGTGATGAACTTGGATGAGCATGGATAAATACTTGGAACTATGATGTTGTGGCCATTAAGGAGACTTGAATATCACTGGGGCAGGAATGGTTGTTGGATGTTCCGGCGTTTAGATGTTTCAAAAGGAAGGTGGGGGAAGAGGAGGTTAAAAAAAAGATGGGAGAGTGGCATTGCTAATAAGGGATACTGCAGAAACGGAGGTTGTCAAGGAGGGTTTGTCTACTAAGTCAGTGTGGGTAGAAGTCGGAAACAGGAAAGAAGCAGTCACTTTATTGGGAGTTTTCTATAGATCCGCCAAAATCAACAGAGACACAGAGGAGCAGATTGGGAGGCAGATTTTGGAAAGGTGCAATGTAACAGTGCTGTTGTCATGGGTGACTTCAACTATTGGAACCTCCTTAGTTCAAGTAGTTTGGAAGGAGCAGATATTGTCAGGTGTGTCCAGGAAGGATCCTGACTCAATACATAGATAGGCCAACTAGAGGGGATGCCATTTGGATTTGGTGCTTGGCAACAAACTAAGTCGGGTGTCAGATCTCTTGGTGGGAGAGCATTTTGGTGATAGTGGTCACAACTCCCTGACCTTTACTATAGTCATGGAGAGGGATAGAAGAAGACAGTATGGAAAAATATTTAATTGGGGGAGGGGGATTTACAATGCTATTAGGCAAGAACTGTGGACCATAAATTGGGAACAGATGTTCTCAGGGAAATGCACAACAGAAATGTGGAGGTTGTTTAGGAAGCACTTGTTGGATAGGTTTGTCCCACTGAGGCAAGGAAGGGATGGTAGGGGGAAAGAACTTTGGATGACAAGAGACGTGAAACATCTAGTCAAGAGGAAGAAGGAAACTTACTTAAGGATGAGGAAGCAAGGATCAGACAGGGCTCTCAAGGGTTACAAGGTAGCCAGGAAGGAACTAAAGAATGGACTAAGGAGCACTAGAAGGAGGCATGAAAAAGCCTTGGGAGGGGTAGGATTAAGGAAAACCCCAAGGCATTCTACACTTATATGAAGAACATGAGGATGGCCAGAGTGAAGGTGGGGCCATTCAGAGATACTGGACGGAATTTGTGCCTGGAGTTGGAAGAGATAAGGGAAGTCCTTAATGAATACTTTGCTTCAGTATTCACTAATCAGAGCAATCTTGTCGTTTGTGAAGACTGTGTGAAACAGGTTATATGCTCGAACAGTTGAAATTAAGGAGGAAGATGTGCTGAAAATTTTGAAAAACATGAGGACAGATAAATCCCCTAGGCCAGACGGGCTATACCCAAGGTTTCTATGAGAAGTGAGGGAAGAGATTGTGGCACCTTTGGTGATGATCTTTGCATTGGAGAGTGGCTAATGTTATTCCCTTGTTCAAGAAAGGGAATTATAACCCTGGGAATTATAGACCAGTCAGTCCTACATTGATGGTGGAAAATTATTGAAAAGGATTCTAAGAGATTTATGATTACTTGGAAAAGCATAGTTTGATGAGAGATAGTCAGCATTGCTTTATGAGGGGCAGGTTATGCCTCACAAGACTTACTGAATTTTTTGAGGATGTGACAAAACCATTTGATGAAGGTAGAGCAGTGGATGTGGTGTATTTGGATTTCAGCAAGGTGTTTGATAAGGTTCCCCAAGGTAGACTTATTCAGAAAGTAAGGAGGCATGGGATACTGGGAAAGTTAGGCAAAAGTGAGGACTGCAGATGCTGGAAATCAGATTTTAGATTAGAGTGGTGCTGGAAAAGCACAGCAGGTCAGGCAGCATCCACGGCGCAGGAAAATCAACGTTTCGGGCAAAAGCCCTTCATCAGTAAGGGCTTTTGCCCGAAACATCGATTTTCCTGCTCCTTGGATGCTGCCTGACCTGCTGTGCTTTTCCAGCATCACACTATACTGGGAAAATTGGCTGTCTGAATACAGAATTAGCTGGCCCATAGAAAACAGAAGGTGGTAGTAGAGGGTGACTTCTTACTCTGAATTTGTGCCTTCTTTAGTCCTAGACTCTCCCACAAGAGGAAATAACAAGCAATAAGAATCTTCTATGTTTCAATAAGGTCATAGTTCATTTTTCTAAACTTGAATCTGTACAGGCTCTTTGTTCATAAGACAGTTCTTCCATACCCAGGATCAGCCTAGTAAACCTTCTCGGGACTACCTCCACAATAATAGAATATTTTTCCTCAGTTAAAGGGCCAAAAACTGGTCACAGTATTCCAACTGTGACCTGACTAGTGCCTTGCAGTTTTAGAAAAACCTCCCTACTCCATTCCCTTTGAAATAAAGGCCAACACTCCATTTACCTTTGCTATTACTCAATGAACTGAAATGCTGGCATTTTTGTGATGCGTGCACAAAAAGCCCCAACTCCCTCTGTTCTGTAGCTTTCTACACTATTAACTGTCTGTATATAATATTCTTCTGGGCAATATGCATAATTTCACATTCTCCCAAATATATTCCATCTGCCAAGTTTTTTTAAACTCATTTAACTTATTTATTTCCCTCTCCAGATTTTTAGTATCAGCTTCGCCACATGCCTCCCTGAGTAATTTTCTACCATCCGCAAATCTGGTCACTGTACATGCATGTTCCTTATCCATGTCATTAAAAGTCATACCAGAACGTAATCGCTCTCTAATGACAGAACAGCCTTTAGAGGTAATAGCTGTTTAAACTGAGGGCCACCATACCTCAGGTAAGGGAAGAGGTTGAAAAGGGAAGTCATTCATGATTACCTCAATGGATGGCATCACGCTGCATTGGAAACTAGCTGTTCAGCCAACTGAACTAACCAATCCTCAACACACTAACTGAAGTTATCAAGAAGGATTCTCTTTCTTGACCTCTCCCCTCACCAGAGGCATGGTTACCCTTAGGTTAAACCACCACCAGTTGTCCCTCTCTAATGAGAGAGCAACTCTATAATCTGGTGGGACTGTGGCAAACTTACCTTTACATATTGTAAATAGTTGTGGTGCGAGCTGTGATCTCTGTGATGCTCCACTAGCTATAATTTGCCATCCTGAATATTCTGCCCTTATCCCAACTCTGTTTTTTGTTTGTTAGCCAATCCTCTATTCATGCTAATATTTCATATCCAACACCATGGCCTCTTATCTTATTAAATAGTGTAATATGTGATAGCATTTCAAAAGCCTCCTGAAAATCCAAACATATTACATCCGCTGCTTCCATTTTATCTATCCTGCTTACTATCTCCTCAAAAAATTCTAGTAAAGTTGATAGGTGTTTGTCATTTATCATACTGACTCTGCTTGCTTATGTTATGTATTTTCAAATGCTCTATTACATTCTTTATAGTAGACTCTAATATTTTCCCAAAAGCAGTCATTAAACTAATTGGCCGTTTTTATCCCCTTAACTTTTTAAATAAAGCATTATATTGGCATTTTTCAATCCTGTGGAACTTTTTATAGATTCTGAGGATACTGAAAGAAAACTACCAGTGCATCTACTGCATTTGCAGCTAGCTTTTAATATGCTAAGACACATCCCATCAGGTCCAGGAGACTTAATGGTCTTTAACCAATTAGATTCTTGTACTTATTTTTCTAGTGATAGTGCTCATATTTGTTTCCTCTCCTCCTTTTGTCCCTTGATTACTGAATAATTTTGGAATGCCTTTAGTGTCAGCTAACAGTTGAATTGTGCAGAATAAAGCCGAAAACCTCCAAGGTATGGATTTTACTTTGAGACTGCTATTCCTACTTGGATTTAGAAGAAAATTCAGCATGATGCAGAATCGCCAATGCTTTGCAAGATTGCTAGATTCTCCAAAGTGCAAATGATCATAGATTGTACCCATGGAGTTATTACAACAATATTCAACAGCCAACCAACTTTATCAACAGAAATGGCTTCCATTCAATCGATGCCCAACTTGCTATGGGCATTGACCAAGGATTACATAAGTGTTTGTCCTCTCTTCTGAAAGCAATCATGATTCCTACATGCTCAGGTACTTCCAGATGCCAGGGGTGTTCTATACACCTGAATCTTTGGATGGTCTTAGGCTGAGTCTGACGATGAAGAGAGTGAGCTGTGCCAGGCAGCTGTGGAAGCAATGCAGTGGAGGCTTTGGATGCCATATAAGTACTGAAGTCTTTTACTATGTGAAAATTTATCTTGTAGTATTTAGATCACTCAATTATAATATCTTTATTATACTCCCTTCTTTTTGGTTTTCCCATATATCACCCGGGACAGCTGAGGATGTGCCAATGGTGTTATTTCAGCTGTCACTGAGTCAAAATCTAAACCAGGACACCACACACGTGAAATAGAAATGAAGCTAGAGTAGCAAGACCACACAATAAGCATTTACAATATAATACAATACATGGGATCTCCAATATCAGGGTTCTTGGCAGAGGCAGAATTGCAGAGACTCAAACAAATGGCTCTGCCAAGCATCCAATCCAAACTTTGGGTCCACTACGTGGATGACACCTTTGTCATCACTAAACAAAACAAATTAGAGGAAACCTTCAAGACCATGAATAATATCCTTACTGGCATAAAAATTCACAAAACAGGAGGAAAACAACAACAAACTGCTAGTCCTAGATGTCACAGTAGAGTGAATAGTCAATGGAGAACTTCAAACCAGCGTCTACAGGAAAACAACACATACAGACCAAATACTGAACTACAGAAGCAATCATCCCAACACCCAGAAACGAAGCTGCAATAGAACATTATTTCAACGAGCCATTGCACACTGAAGCACAGAAGAACCTCGAAGAGCAAAGGAAAATCACCTATACAGCATATTCAAAATGAACACAGTCCACCAATTCTCAGCAACAACCCCAAACAAGCAAACAAAACGCACCTAGAAATCCTAGCCACTCTCCCCTACACCAAATACATCTCAGAAATAACTGCCAGACTACTCAGACCTCTTAGCATCATGGTAGCCCACAATCATTGTTTTTACCTTTTTAGCCCACAAACCCGCCAACACACTAAGACAGCAACTTACAAGACCCTATACAGTCGACAAGCAAAATGAACTGTCACAAACACTACATTGGACAAACAGGCAGAAAACTAGCCAACAGAATACATGAACATCAACTAGCCACAAAAAGACATGATTCACTATCACTAGTATCCTTACATACAGGTGAAGAAGGACACCACTTTGACGAGTACAAGCCAAACAGAGACACACACAAGAATTCTGAGAAGCATGGCATTCCAACTGAAACTCTATCAACAAACACATCGACTTGACCCCATCTACCATCCGCTAAATAACATCACCAACACAGGAAATGACATCACCAATCCAAGGAAACCTAAACACGTAAATAGAAAGTGGGACATAACACCAGCCCTCCAATGGAAACTCACTGATGAAGTTACCTAGTATGGTGATTAAACATCTGAAAACGAACCTTCCAGCTCCACGAGCAAACGTACATCCATAATACATCACAATATAAACAAAATATTAGTAAACAGAAAAAAACTTTCACCTTTGTGAACCTAAGTGTAATTACTGTTTTCTTAAAAGTCTATGGGTGACATTTCATGTTTCTGACCTTACTGCCTGCTGTCCTGAGGCAGGTTGCTGTTCTGCCTGTTCCTTTGTTTGGAATAACTGTTGTCACCTGTTCACTAGAGTTTGTAAAGGCCCTTGTGTTGGAAGGGTCTCATGTTCAATGCAGAAGTCCTGTCTGTTGTTGTGATCTTTTGAAAAATTGGTGTCCAGCACAGTGTGAGAGAAACACATTATCTGTGTATGATAGCTGATCTGGTGACTGCTGTGCTCTTGTCAGCTTATGGCTTCCTTTCCACCAAATCACAAGTATCCACCAAGATGTATGTATCCGCACTTATGCTGAATACTATTCAAGAATGTGAGGCTGTACCCTCTGAAGGTTCCTTCTCAGTGGTGTAACTTTGATCCAGCAGGTCTGGCAGCTACAGTTGCTAAGATTTCAACTTTGATAGAAGATGGTTTATAAAGGGCACCATCTCCATGTGAAATAACTTCACTGACCCTGATTTCCTAGAAATACACACTATTGGCATTGTAAAATAATAATTGGTGATTAAATTTCAGATTCTTAAAAACTGAAGCACACAATACTCCTCAAATGTTGCAAGCCACCAAAACCACATGCACCATTATCCCCCCCTTACCTATTTTACTCCCATCACTCTTCACTGTAATTTTTTTAAGAGAGAGCTTTCGTCTTTTAGAATCTTCTGTTGAGTTCCAGAATGTGCACACGAATTTCCCAAGTAGAATTAGAAGTCAGAATGCTGGAGTAAAATAGCAGCCAATTCTCACTTTGCAAACTTAAAGAATGAACTAGCCTGTCACCTGGTATATGTTTAAGAACACCCGGGATAAATGTAGCAGTTGGCAAGTTACTGTCAGCTTCCCAACACGCCAGTATTTTCAAGTGCTCTCCACACAGAAATTCACCCACCTGGCCAGGTTGAAATCATAACCCTGTGTGTGTCATTCATTTCCAACAATGCCCGTTAATATAATAAAACGACATTCTATGAAAAGAATTTTCTTTGTTTTATTTTCCATCCAAAAGATATTTCATTTTTGATATAATAAAAATAATATTGCTGCTAATTGAAGATTAAGTGTTGCACAAGATATTCTTGAATAATGTCTTTTTAACCTGGACATCTGAATGAGAATTCTGCATAGAATTAAAGATAACTTTACATTCGAGCAAATTATCACAATCATGCTGCTACAACAACCCAATTAATTTGATCTCAGCAGAGGGAATTGCCTGGTCAGGTTGGTGTGAACTCCATTCTTGGGGAGTTGGTTAGCAGGGGAGAAGTGTTAGCCAGTGTTGATTAAAAGCTGACATTGGAGTCACGTGTTTAACAAAACTACAGACAATAAATTTTAAGTCAGGAAGTAAGTAAGGACCAAAGAAGAAATATAAGTAGACCATTGCACACCTCGGTCCTGTATCACATTCAATACAATCTTGGTTGATCATTCCCCTTAAACTGCACATTCCTGCCTACTCTCCATATTCCTTAATTTTTTGAGAGAACAAAAATGTATGAATCTCAGTCTTATATTCTCAATGACAAAGCATTGAAAACCCTCTACAGTACAAAATTCTAAAAAGTCATAACCTTCAGGTTAAAAGTATTTCCTCATTCCAGTCCTAGATTTTAATTACTTAGCAAATGAAAATCCCCAGAACAAAGTGATAACACCCTCACATGGTGAGTTTAAGGTATTTAATCTGCCATTTAATCTGTACAACAGAAACCTCAATAAAGTGCAACATTGTTTGTGTCTCTCCATAAGTGCACAAGGAATTTGTACTGAGGCACCCAACTGTGGAAGTTGACTGTTCAGGCACCTGGCACCTCCTGAAGGTGTTTAAAAAAAGATCACTCTTACCATGATGTTCAAAACATTTAATTCAACAGATGGTGTTTGTTACAAGGAACTTACTTTGTGACTTCCTGTGTTTCTCACTCCTTAATCCAAACGATGTCAGCTGGTAAAACTTTCTTAAGAAGATTGTTCTACATTGGATATCAAGATGGGGAAGACAGGATATGGGTTTGTTGAATACAACATCTTAGAATGGTAAATTATGAGCAGCACAAATGGTATTAACCAGTTTTTGGAATTTCTTTGTTCATTTGCAGGTGTTTCTGAGGACAGGAAGTGATAGAAGGGGTGTTGAGTGGAAGATTCCGGTAATGATGTGCACTATTGCATTCAATTGTGGGTCCATAAGATAGCCTTTGCTTTTTTGTTGACCTCTGTCACATAGATGCACAATATTCAGCTGTGATAAGATGAGTGCTAATGTACACAGAGAATTCTAGCAGCAACATCCCACATCAATTCAATAAGTCTGCTTTATTGATTTTTTTTTCCATTTTGATCTTTCCTGATCCTTTTTTTAGAAGAATAAAATCCTACCTCCTTGCCATACCTGCAGGCTACCATTTTTGAGTTCCCTGTGAACCACTCTTTAAATATTTCATAGTCATAGAGCTGTACAGTGTTAAAACAGGGTAAGCTCTCCTGTTTAATTTAAAACCAGCAACACAAAAAAGATTTATCTTGTGCAGTAATCTGTGAATTTTAACAGGCCAAGAATTATTTAAAGTAAAAATTAACAACTTTATTTCGTAAAGTATATAAGAGAATAATTAACTAACAAGTATTTACAACTTTGTCCTCTAACCTATCATTTACCTTCCGCTTCCACAATACTAGTCCACTAAAGCTCCCAATTAAGATTTACAAAACAAAACTTCTTATCTCAAAACCAGGCAGCCTTCGTTTCCTATGAAATTCGGCTTCTTTCCTTCTTCTCAGGGATTTCTGCTTGACAGGTTATTGCTCTATAACGGTTATTCCTGATGAAGCCCGAAACGCTGATTTCGCTGCTCCTTGGATGCTGCCTGAACTGCTGTGCTCTTCCAGCACCACTAATCCAGAATCTTGTTTCCAGCATCCGCAGTCATTGTTCTTACCAGAGCTATTTTTCAGGCACGAGCTGAAAATGTGTTGCTGGAAAAGCGCAGCAGGTCAGGCAGCATCCAGGGAACAGGAGAATCGACGTTTCGGGCATAAGCCCTTCTTCAGGAATGAGGAAAGTTTGTCCAGCAGGCTAAGATAAAAGGTAGGGAGGAGGGACTTGGGGGAGGGGTGTCGGAAATGTGATAGGTGGAAAGCGGTCAAGGTGAGGGTGATAGGTCAGACTGGGGTGGGGGCGGAGAGGTCAGAAAGAAGATTGCAGGTTAGAAAGGCGGTGCTGAATTCGATGGATTTGACTGAGACAAGGTGGGGGGAGGGTAAATGAGGAAACTGGTGAAATCCGAGTTCATCCCTTGTGGTTGGAGGGTTCCAAGGCGGAAGATGAGGCGCTCTTCCTCCAACCGTCATGTTGTTGTGGTCTGGCGATGGAGGAGTCCAAAGACCTGCATATCCTTGGTGGAGTGGGAGGGGGAGTTAAAGTGTTGAGCCACAGGGTGGTTGGGTTGGTTGGTCCGGGTGTCCCAGAGGTGTTCCTGATCCCCAGCATCTGCTCTGATCCCCAGCATCTGCAGACCTCACTTTCTCCTATTTTTCAGGCAGTCTATTTACATGCTGGTAGCTGGACAATTGTCCTCTCAACTGTTCAATTTTCCCCGGTCTTATACTCCCAAAGCTTTTAAGATTGTCAAAATATTTAATTCAAACTTGATTGGAATTCGGTATTTTCGGGATATAATTTAAACTGATTGGCCTAATTTGAATCTATTTTGTCATTTCCAGGCAACTAGCTAATTTAGCTTTCAACCAAGTAGGACATCGTTACCTTATTGAGAACACTTGGTGCTGTCAGGGAGCTCTACCAGCTTTTAACTCTCTTATAGGTACAGTACACCCACATCTTCATAACAACCCCCCCTTTAAGAAAAAAATGAACCATCATAATGAAAAGATGGCTTCATTGTTTTTTTCTCTACTTTTAAACACATTACCCAATAAAGACAAATCTCATCTAAACTCTATTAGTTAAATCCGCGATAACGCATCTGTGATTACATTCTTCCAACCCGCAAAATATGTGATTTTTAAGTTAAAAGTCTGTAACATAAGACTCCAATGAAATAGTCTTATATTCTTGTCTTTAAAGCTTTCTAAGAATGTAAGCGGATAATGATCTGTGTACACAACTGTCTCTGACCCATTGTTTGTGACATAAACATTAAAATGTTGTAAGGCAAGTACCAAACTCAATAGTTCTTTTTCAATTGTGGAGTATTTCCCCTGGTGGATGTTGATCTTCTTTGAAAAGTAACCAACTGGCAGTTCAATCCCATCCTCATCTTCCTGTAGGAGTATAGCTCCAACTCCGATGTCACTAGCATCGATGGTGACTTTAAAGTGGTTTGAAAAGTTTGGTGTAGCTAAATCTGGTTTGATGGTTAATATGGCTTTCAAATGGTCGAATGCCTCTTGGCATTGTTCTAGCCACTGAAACTTTGTGTTCTTCAGCAAATCAGTTTACGGTGCCACTATGCTGCTGAAGTTTGGAACAAACTTCTGATAGAATCTGCTGAGTCCTAAGAATCGAAGCACCTCTTTCTTCGAGGTTGGTTATGGAAATTCCTCGATGACCTTTGTCTTTGTGTTCCGTGGGGTCAGCATTCCATGACCAATGTTATGTCCCAAGAATGTCACCTCTGCTTTCACGAATTCAGTTTTATTTAAATTTATCACCAGTTTTGCTTCTCGTAGTCATTCAAAGAGCTCTGCCAACTATACCATGTGATCTTTTCAGGACTTATTGAAGATCACTACATCGTCCAAATAGACTGCACAGTTTATTAACCCAGCCACAACTCTGTTCATGAGGCTTTGGAATATGGCGGGTGCGTTCTTCATTCCAAAGGGTATCACTTTAAACTGATATAGCCTATTTGGGAATACAAACGCAGAAATTTCTTTCACTGTCCCTGATAAAGATGCCTGCCAGTAAACACACAATAAGTCCAACTTGGTGATGTAACTGGCTTGTCCGACTTTCTCGATACAGTCCTCTAATCTTGGAATTGGATATGAGTCAGACTTTGCAACGGCGTTGACCTTCCGATAATCCAGGCAGAATCACTGAGTCCCATCTGGTTTGGAAACTAAGACGATCGGCGAACCCCACTTTCTCTGGCTTGGTTCGATGATGTCCTCGTCGAGTATGGATTCCACCTCCATCTGAACCTGTCTGGCTTTGAAAGGATTAAGCTGATGGGGTGTTGTTTATTGGAGCAGTATTCCCTATGTCTACTTTATGTACAATAGCATTAGTCCTCCCCATCTGATTCTGACATATGTCCGTATACTGCAGTAACAAATCTTTCAACTGTGTTCTATGCTCCTGAGACAGATAGCTCATGAACCTATCCTAATAAAGACAAATCTCATCAAAACTCTATCAGTTAAATCTGCGATAACGCATCTGTAATTACATTCTTCTGACCCGCAACATGCATGATTTTTAAATTAAAAGTCTGTAACATAAGACTCCAATGAAATCGTGTCATATTCTTGTCTTTAAAGCATTCTAAGGTAAGCGGATTGTGATCAATGTACACAACTGTCTCCAACGTTGTGTATATGTAATGTGTATGTTCGTGACATACACATTAAAATGCTGTAAGGACAGTACCAAACAGTCCTCAAGGACTTCTTCATTTTTTAATCTATTCTGAGGCACCTCAAAATCCACATCATCTGGATTTGATTCCTCACTCTGCAGGGCAATAATTAACATCTGTTTCTCCAGTTCTTCCTCTCTAGTATAATATAGTTTCAACATATTCACATAACATACTTGATACCATTTTTTTTCCATCTGGCATCTTTATTAAATAGTTCACCTGACTCAACTTTTTTTCAATTTGATAGGGACCACTAAACTTAGCTTTGAAGGAATCCCATGGTAACAGTACTAACACACACGTCATCTGTTCGGAAAAACATCTGAGTCTCAGAGCTTTTATCTGCCACCTGCTTCATTCTACACTATGCCCTCTTTAGGTGCTGTTTAACTATGTCGCTGACTCAATTTAGTCTCTCCCTCACCATCGATACATATTCAAAGTGTGAGTTCTGCGACTTTGGTCCTGTCAATTTCTCTTTAATTAATCTCAAAGGGCCTCTCACTTCATGACCAAATATTAACTCAAAGAGACTAAACTGAGTCGATTTGTTTGGGGCATCTCTAACAGCAATAATACTAATGGAATACCTTTATCTCAATTATTCGGGTAATCCTGACAGTACGCTCTCAACAAGGTCTTTAAGATCTGATGCCACCTTTGTAAAGCTCCCTGGGATTCAGGATGATACACAATGGATGTAAAATGCTGTATACCTAAGCTATCCATAACCTCCTTAAACAGCCTGGCATTGAAATTTGACCATTGGTCCGACTGAATCTCTCTGGGTAGACCATACTATGTGAAGAAAGCTACTAACTCCTCTACCATCTTTTTTGCCTGGATACTCCACGTTGGAATTGCCTCTGAAAATCTGGTAGACACATTCATTATGGTTAACAAGTACTGGTTCCCCTTTTAGTTCTCGGGAGGGGACCTACATAATCAATTATAACCCGGGTGAAAGGTTCTTCAAATATGGGAATTGGCAACAAAGCTTCTGGCTTTATTACCGCCTGTGGCTTACCTACCATTTGGCACGTATTACATGTACGGCAAAAGTTAACCACATGCTTGTGCATTCCAGGTCAATAAAAATGTTATTGTGCCTTAGCCGGAGTCCTTCGTACCCCTAGGTGACACAATCTGGTGCACTTCGCCCCATTTCTCCTCTGCACTAACCTGCTGTGGTCTCCATTTCCATCTTAGGATTCTATCTTTCAAATAATAACACTCAGAAATATTCACTGCCTCCTTTTCGGAGTACACATCCACATATATATCTTTTATAGTCTTGTCTTTCTGTTGCAAGTCCATTAGCCTTTCAGGACTAAACACTTCTGTCTGACCCTCTGTCTGTTCAGGCTTTTCCTGCATCATTACGTCAAACAGGGTATTCGCTAACTGAACCTCAACTGCTTCATCCTTCTCTTTGGTTTTTGCTTCGTGCTGTTACTTATGATAGTAGGATCTTGTTACCACACAGTCTGGGAAAATACCAGGATATTTGTTTTAACTCCTCAGTTTCTTGGTCTTCCTTGGGCTTCTCCACAACATGAGTGTCACTCCCACCTCGAATCCTACCAAATCATTCCCAAGAACAAACTGAATTCCTGGCACTGACACTCTGTCAATCACTCCCACTGTAACTTCCCCAGTCTTAAGTTGGCACTCCAACCTGATCGTACATAGGGGAATGCTAAATTTCTGTCCAACTATCCCACAAATAACCACACTCTCAGGTAACAGATCAAAAAGAGTGCATATTTGCTTGTCCCTTACTATCAGCCACTGGTTAGATCCTATATCTCTCAAAATTATAACTTCTTTTCCTTCTCCCCTGTTCTTTTTGAGTAAACTTTGCCCACAGAGGTGAATTCTTTATAGAGATCAGGTACTAACTCCATACTCAGACCCTGCCTAGGCTGTGCACTCTCCTGCAGCTCCTCGGCTCTTCTTGGGATCACCTTTACTACCTTCACTGATGCCACTGGCTTAGCTTCTTTTACCACATCATTTCCCATAGTGCCTTTCTTTAGTGACCAGCTCTTTGACTTTACGTGTCCCACTTTCTGGCAGTGAAAACACCTTTTCCCAGTGCTCTTCAACTGTAATTTTCTGTATCCCACTCCATTACAGTGAAAATACCTGAGGCCTTTCACCTTCTGTCCATCCTCTTGGGTTTCTTTTTTAGCCTTTGGTAAATTCTTACCAGTGCTCGCAACTCTTTGTTTCGCAGTGTAGGATCTCCCCTTCTTCCAACTTCCATCCCTCACAGGACGAAAGTTTGGCCAGAAGCTTGTCTTATGGACCAACATGTACCTATCTGCTAATTCTGCTGCCCTTCTCACTTCCTGAACTTTCTGTTCCTTCACGTGAATTCTTACCATCTCTGGAAGTGAGTTTTTTAAACTCCTCCAGCAGAATAATCTCTCTTAGAGCCTCAAAGGTCGTTTTTTTTAACTTACAGGGGCAGCACAGTGGCTCAGTGGTTAGCACTGCTGCCTCATAGCACCAGGGTCCCAGATTCGACTCCAGCGTCAGGTGACTGTCTGTGTGAAGTTTGCACATTCTCCATGTGTCTGCGTGGGTTTTCTCTGGGTGCTCTGGTTTCCTCCCACAGTCCAAAGATGTGCAGGTCAGGGGAATTGGCCATGTTAAATTGCCCATAGTGTTAGGTGCATTAGTCTGAGGGAAATGGGTGGGTTACTCTTCAGAGGGTCAGTGTGGACTGGTTGGCCCGAAGGGCCTGTTTCCACGCTGTAGGGATCTATTTTCAAAGCACACACTCATTGATCAAAATGACTATGTTTAATTATTTCAAACTCAACATAAGTCTGACCTCGTTCCTTCTTTGTGTTTCTGAACCATTGTCTATATGCTTCTGGTACCAATTCATAAGCACTTAAAATAGCCTGTTTAACCTCTTCATAATCTCTTGACATATCTTCTCACATCTTTCTCATCAAAACGTGGCAGAGTTTTGACATATTTATATATATATCACTACCTTCTCTTTTAATCTCCATCCTGTTAACTTGCCTTTGCTAAGTCACAACTTCTCAAGTTCAAATTCTCTCTCTCTTTCTCGCTCCTTTTCTTCTTTACTGCACTTGTTTGTTTCTCTGTTACACCTAAGCATTGTGTAATTCCCTTACAATTTCAGCTTTCTTTTTGTCCTTGGTTAAACCCAAATCTAACTTCTTTGCTAATTCTAAAAGTATGGCCATTTTCTTTCCTTCTAAACTTCCTTTGTAAATTTGAGAATCATCTTCAAATCCCAGAAACTCTTCAGCAATTTTAAGAGCCATTTCTCTTGCTTTTAATTAAATCAACTATACATCACCGAAATTAAATAAATTGTCTTCACTTATGTTTTATTTGAAGATCTAGGGCGCTAATCTACAAGTGTTTAAATTTATTCAAATCTGTCTAAACCAGTTCAAATCATGGACGCGAGCCCCCAAATTGTTACAACACAGGGTAAACTCTCCTGCTTCATTTAAAACAGCAACACAGAAAAGATTTATCCCATGCAGTAATCTGTGAAAATTCGAGGCCAAGAATTATTTAAAGCAAAAATTAACAACTTTATTTCTTCAAGTATAACAACTATTTACAATTCAGTCCTCTAACCTATCGTTTACCTTTCCCTTCCACAATACTAGTCCGATAAAACTCCAAATTAAGATTTACAAAACAAATCTTCTTATCTTAAAACTAGGCAGCCTTCTTTTTCTCTGAATTCCGGTCTTCTTTTCTTCCTCTTAGGGATTTCTGCTTCATAGCTTACTGATCTATAATGGTACTTTTAAGAGAGCTATTTTTCAGGCAGTCTTTTTACATGCTGGTATCTGGGCAGTTCTCCCCAGTCTTATACTCCCAAAGCATCAGATTATGTCATTGGCTTTTAAGATTGTCAATATATTCAATTCAAATTTGATTGGAATTTGGTATTTTTTGGGGTATAATTTAAACTGATTGGCCTAATTCGAATCAGTTTTGTTGTTTCCAGGCAATCAGCAAATGTAGTGTACAACCAAGTGTTACATTGTTCATTTATTCAGAACTTTGGTGCTGTCAGGTAGCTCTACCAGCTTTTAACTCTCTTAAAGGTACAGGACACCCACATCTTCATAACAACAGCATGGAAATAAAGACTTCAGTCCAACTTATCCATACCAACCACATATCCTAAATTAATCCAGTCCTATTTGCCAGAATTTGGCTCATCTCTCTCTAAACCACTTCTATTCATATACCCATCCAAATGCCTTTAAAATATTGTAATTGCACTAGCCTCCACCATTTCCTCTGGCAGCTCATTTCATACTCACACCACCCTCTGTGTGAAAAAGTTGCCCCTGAGGCCCCTTTTGAATCTGTCGCTTCTCAACTTAAACTATGCCCTTAGTTTTGGACTCTACTCACCTGGGGAAAAGACCTTAGCTATTTTCCCAATCCATGCCCCTCATGATTTTATAAACTTCTCTAAGTTTACCCCTCACCCCTGGTAGTCCAGGAAAAGCAGCCTAGCCTATTCAGCCTCTCCCAATAGCTCAAACACTCCAACCTTGGCAACAGCCTTGTAAATCTTCTCTGATCCCTTTCAAGTTTATTAGCACCCTGTAGTAGAGAGACCAGAACTGAATGCTGTATTCCAAAAGTGGCCTAATGAATATCATGTACAGCCGCAACATAACCTCCCAACACTTATATCAAACACTTTCTTCACTATCCTGTCTACTTGTGACTCTACTTTCAAGGAACTACAAACCTGTCCTCCAAGGTCTCTTTGTTCAGCAACACTGCACAGGACTTTACCATTAAGTGTATAAGCCCTGCCCTGATTTGCCTTTCCAAAATGCAACACCTCACATTTATCTAAATTAAATTCCATCTGCCACTCCTCAGTCCATTAGAGGGCTACCACTTTGTATCCACACTCTTTGCACTAATATAACTCTATTTCCAATATGGGTAAATTTGTTGTCTATTCATTTAACATGTCTAAATCTTTTTGTCGCCTCTTTTTGACCTCCTTACCAGCTACATTCCCAATAAAGGGGCAGCACGGTGACACAGTGGTTAGTACTGCTGCCTTGCAGCGCCAGAGACATGGGTTCAATTCCCACCTCAGGTGACTCTCTGTTTAGAGTTTGCACATTCTCCCCGTGTCTGCGTGGGTTTCCTCCGGGTGCTCCGGTTTCCTCCCACAATCCAAAAATGTACAAGTTAGGTGAATTGGCCATGCTAAATTGCCCGGAGTGTTAGGTGAAGGGGTAAATGTAGGGGAATGGGTCTGGGTGGGTTGCGCTTCGGTGGGTCGGTGTGGACTTGTTGGGCTGAAGGACCTGTTTCTACACTGTAAGTAATCAAACTTTGTATTTGCAGTCTTCATTATGGATCGCCCAAAGTGAAGGCATTAGCACTGATTCTGTTTAACTCAATTGGATGCAACATGCCAACTGGAAAATGGCCCAGTTATCCCTAATCTCTGCTTCCAGTCCAATAAACAATGTGCTACTCCCAAGTGTAAGAGCCTTTGTCTTGCAAATTAACCTTTTTGGTGGCATTTTTTCAAATGCACTTGGAAATTCAAGTATACTTGTATAAAAGGCTTCCTTTTTGTTCACCCTATGTTCAAAACAACTGGAATAAACTTGCAAAATATAGTTTCTGCTTCATAAAACATGTGCAATTTTGTCTGATGATAACATGATTTGCTGAATGCACTGCTAAGGGTTTAACAACAGATTCCAGCATTTTCATGACGATTTAGAGTCATAGAGTCATAGAGATGTACAGCATGGAAACAGACCCTTCGATCCAACCCATCCATGCTGACTAGATATCCCAATCAATCTAGTCCCACCTGCCAGCACCCGGCCCATATCCCTCCAAACCCTTCCTATTCATGTACCCATCCAAATGCCTCTTATATGTTGCAATTGTACCAGCCTCCACCACTCCTTCTGGCAGCTCATTCCATACACATACCACCCTCTGTATGAAAAAGTTGCCTCTTAGATCTCTTTTATATCTTTCCCCTCTCACTCTAAACCTATGCCCTCTAGTTCTGGACTCCCCCACCCCAGGGAAAAGACTTTGTCTATTTATCTTATCCATTCCCCTCATAATTTTGTAAACCTCTATAAGGTCACCCCTCAGCTTCCAACGGTCCAGGGAAAACAGCCCCAGTCTGTTCAGCCTCTCCCTATAGCTCAAATCCTCCAACCCTGGCAACATCCTTGTAAATCTTTTCTGAATCCTTTCAAATTTCACAACATCTTTCCGATAGGAAGGAGACCAGAAATACAAACAATATTCCAACAGTGACCTAACCAATGTCCTGTACAGCTGCAACATGACCTCTCAATTCCTGTAATCAATACTCTGACCAATAAAAGAAAGCATACCAAATGCCTTCTTCACTATCCTATCTACCTGCCACTCTACTTTCAAGGAGCTATGAACCTGCACTCCAAGCTCCCTTTGTTCAGCAACACTCTCTAGGACTTACCATTAAGTATATCAGTCCTGCTAAGATTTGCTTTCCCAAAATGCAGCACCTCGCATTTATCTAAATTAAACTCCATCTGCCACTCCTCAGGCCATTGGCCCGTCTGAACAAGATCTCGTTGTAATCTGAGGTAATCTTCTTCACTGTCCACTACACCTCCAATTTTGGTGTCATCTGCAAACTTACTAACTGCACCTCTTATGCTCGCATCCAAATCATTTATGTAAATGACAAGAAGTAGAGGATCCAGCACCGATCCTTGTGGCACTCCATTGGTCACAGGTCTCCAGTCTGAAAAACAACCCTCCACCACCACCCTCTGTCTTCTACCTTTGAGCCAGTTCTGTCTCCAAATAGCTAGTTCTCCCTGTATTCCGTGAGATCTAACCTTGCTAACCAGTCTCCCAGGGGGAACCTTGTCGAATGCCTTACTGAAGTCCATATAGATCTTGACGTCAGACAACCTGGCCTGTAATTCTTAGTTATACCTCTACCTCCTTTTCGCATGGCAGAGTTACATTTGTTAACATCTAATCCACAAGCACCATTCCAGAACCCAAGGAATTTTGGAAAATCATAACAAGTGCATTACTTTTCCAGCTAGTTCTTTTCAAATTCTTGGATGCAGGTCGTCTGCTCTTAGGGATTTGTTGACATTCAGTTGCTCAGGCTTCTACAAACCATTTCATTACTAATTTTATTTACCTTACACTTCTCACTCCTGTTAACTGTTTAGTTAACCTTCATTTTTTCGTACACAATATGTACCTTCTATTTTGAAGACAGATAGCATGTGAAGGTAGTATCTGTAGAGACAGAGATAGTTAACGTTGAGTCCAATTTGTCTCTTCTTCAGTATCCAAACCAGTGTTCTGGTTAACCTTTTCTCTCTCCACAGATGCTGCCAGAGCTGCTGAGCATCTCCAGCACTTTGTTTTTATTTTAAATCCCCAGTATCTGCAATACTCTGCTCTTATTGAAGTCTCCTTTCATACCAATGGCGTTGGCTTTGTATAACTTTAAAATTCTTATGCATGACTGGATTATATTGCTTTCAAATTTAATATGGAACTCAAACAGATTATGATTGCTTTGTCACAGGGTGTCTTTTATTTTAAAATGATTAATCAAACCTGCCTCATTACACGTTGTTAGAAATGATAGCTGCTTGGTTCCACCACGTACTGTTCCAGGAAACTATTGTGACATTATTTCAAACTCATATTTCAGTCTACCTTTGCAAATTTGATTGCTTCATTAAGAGAAGAGACAAATAAAGCAAGATGAGGAGTTTCTTACATACAGTAGCCAGAATGAAAAGTCACTATTATGTTTATATTAAGCAAAGTTAAACAGCATTACTTGTTCATTACTTATATAGAATTTAGTGAATGCAAGTTGTATCAACAGAATTAAAGTGCTGAGTTCATTGTTCTGTTCTTCATCTTTCTCTGCAATAAAGCACTTTGCAAGATCCATTTCTTGGGAAAGTAGGACCTATTCAAATCCAACGGGGTGCACCTGAGCCAAAATGCAGACTCACATCTTTGCAGGGCTTTGGGACTGTGATTGGTGGAGGTTTAAATTAATTTTTCAGGAGGAAAGAATATGTAGTGAAGGTACAATAACAGATGATGCACAGACAAATATAGAAGATAATACAGTCAATCTAGTAGGCAGACTGTATACAGTTAAGGCCACTGGGAGAACAGCAAGGCTGTATGGCATTTATTTTAATACGATGAGTCTGGTGAATAAGTCAGATGAGTTGCGTGTACTGATTAACACACAGGGTTCTGATACAATTGCTATCTCAGAGACATGGTTGAGTGAGGGGAGGACTAGCAACTCAATATTCTGGAATTCAGAGTGTTAGGGATGGGAGGGTTATGTCTAAAATAGGGGATGATATTACAATAATCATCAAAGAGTTAATTATTGCAATAATGAGGGATGATACCTTGGATGGTTCCTTAACTGAAGCCATATGTTGAATGTAAGAAGGAAAAAGAGACAGTCTTGGCAGTATATTATAGTTGCACAAACAGTCAGGGAGAGAAAAAAGGGCATATATATTGGTTTTTCAAATAAGTATGAAATTAAACGGGTAGTACCAGTAGGTCATTTCAATTTCTCCAATGTTAGCTGGGATAGACAAAGTGTGACATAGTTCTTAAAAATATGTCCACAAGAGCTTTCAAGATAGCACATGGAAAGTCCTAATTTTAGGGAACAAACCTGGGCAAGTGTGTCTGCTGAAGTAGTTTGGTAAGGTAGTTGTGGAAAAAGACAAATATGACTGGAAATAAAGATTCTGAATTGGGGCAAGTCAATTATAATATGATAAGACAAGATATGGCCAAAGTAGGCTGCAAGCAGCTACTTGTCAGAAAATCTACATCACAGCAGTGGGAGTCTTCTAAAAAGTGGAAGTGCGGGCCAACATGTTCCTATAAAGGTGACAGAAAATGATAGCCAAAGAATGTTTTTCGAACTGAAATTCTGTGTCCAATAGCATACTGCAGGGTTCAGTGCTGCATACATTAAAGTTCTAGACATAAATGTAGGAGTTGAAAATGTGTTGCTGGAAAAGCGCAGCAGGTCAGGCAGCATCCAAGGAGCAGGAGAATCGACGTTTCGGGCATGAGCCCTTCTTCAGGAATAAATGTAGGAGTTTTGATCAGTAAGTTCACAGATGACACAAAGGTTGGTGGTGTGTTAAACTGCGATGAGGAAAACCTTAAAGAACATAACAGCAGGCTGGTCAGATGAGCAGAACAGTGGCAAATGGAACTTAATCTGAAAAAGTGTGAGGTGATGAATTTTGGGAGGCTAACAAGTCAAGAAAGTACACACTGAATGGTAGGACTCTAGTAGTACAGAGGACCTGAGGGACCTTGATGTACATGTCCTTAGACTGGATAAGGCAGTTAAAAAAGTTTGTGGAATACTTGGTTTTATTAGACAAGATATTAAATACAAGAGCAGGGAGGATATGAAGAAGTTGTATAAGATGTAAGCAAGGCCATACTAAGGGAAACATAATTGAGGTATAAAAAATTATGATAAAGATACATTGGAAGAAACATTTCTGAGAGAAAGTGGGGAGTGCAGATGCTGGAGAGTCCGAGTCGAAAGGTATGGCACTAGAAAAGCACAGCAGGTCAAGTAGCATCTGAGAAGCAGGAGAGTCGACGTTTTGGGCATAAGCCCTTCATCAAGAATGTGGGAAGGAACATTTCCCCTTAGTGGAAGAGTCAATAACCAAGGAACATAGATTTAAAGTAAGCTGCAGAAGGTTTACAGGAGATTTAAGAAAACAGCTTTTTCATCCAGAGAGTGGTGAGTATCTGAAATTCACTACTTGAGAGGGTGGTAGAAGCAGGAATCATCAATAATATTTCAGAAGTATTTAGATGAACACTTGAAATGCCATAACATACAAGACCACGAGCCAAATGCAGGAATATCGGATGATAGTAGATATGTGCTTGATAACCAGGCAGACACGATGGCCAAAAGAACTCTATGTTGTAAAACTCTATGACTCTGTGAATTAGATTTTGACCCTTCTGGTGTTAATCGGCCTATTGAAGACAGACATAAATGAAAAACACAAATATCCAAATAAATGGGGGTAATATAGTTTCCTCCAAGGACTACACATTTTTGGTAACAATATTGGATAATGCCCACCACAGTTAGAGCTGTTCTGAAATGAAAGAGCCAATCTTGGGAGCTTTAAGTCATGACAGGATTCATTGTCAAAGATTCTTTTAACAATGCATTCAATGGTAAATACAAATAATAATTTTTCTGGCACTGAGAATTGGCTATTACAAATGTGGAGTTTCTTTTTTTTCTGTTTTTGTCATTGGATATCCAAAATAGTTTTTAAAATATTAATTATTTTTCTTTTCCTTTTTTTTGCTTTATTCCTTCGATTTAATCTTTCTTTCCCATTTTTCATTTATTTTCTGTGTCTGATTTGGCATTGAATTTCTCTCACTCTAATTTCTAACTCATTGCTAATGTAAAATCTGGTTGGTTAGGGAGATAAATTATTGCTTACCTCATTTACTTGGGTCCATTTCCTTCACTGCAATGTTATCAATTTGTACTTTAAGTAATTGGGGCACAAAATATCACTGAGATTAAATGGACAATGTATGTTCAACTAACAATGGGCACCATTCATTGTCCTTACATGGAAAATTATGTAGTAATAATGCAAAATTTATACCTGCTACACAGGCGGTCATGAAGCTGGCAACAGTACCGGAAATGAGAGCCCGAACACTGACACTTGTTATGTCATGCAGTCTTTGTGGAGCCAAAGAAGCTGTCAAAAAATCAAATTGATAAACATAGGAATTGATAAACAAAAATTGATAAACATATAAATTTATATAGCTGAGATATGTATATTTGCTGTAATTATTGTTGATCAAACCAGTCTGCGATTGTTGTCAGTAGTAGAAAGATATTTAGTAAAATATTTGAATAAAATATTTATCAATACTTTATGATTCAATCTAGTTCATAATGTATGACTATTATAAGCCATTACATCATTTTTGCATAAAAATATATTTCTGTTTAAATAAAATCTTTGACTTTACTCCCTTCTATAATACTTTATTGACAAATATTTTTTCCAGTAAGGATTTTTTTAAAAAAAATCTTTTGTTTGCCTCTTCTGATGATAGAATTCCTGGTGGTGAACAGTTCCATAGGGCTCTGTTGTAGCATTTCTTTATGCATACCCCTTGTCTTTGGCCATAGAGAATGGTAAAAGTACAGTTGACAATGACATCAATTAGGGCAATCTTCATCTAACATTAAAAATAGGCAATAAAAACAGAAACTCCCTCTTAGTCTCTCCCTCATGTTTTGGTAACAGTTGATGGTAATGATTCTACTGTTTTGAAGTATCCTTCCTCTGTATGTATATTTGTTTCTTGTGCATTACCATCATCTTTTTCTTTGCAATTAAATCCCTTTTTATATTTATTTATCCTGCTTTCCACATTATCATATGCCTTCCCTTTCATTCTTTCTTCTTCAGTTCCGCGTATTTATTACAGCCTGGAGGCAGTCACCTAACACTGAAGAGTAGATTATGGTGGGCTTGGTATCATGGAGTGCTTAATGCCTAAACACTACACCATAGTAGTGTTTCCTTCCTTTCGTTCTATTAGATTAGATTAGATTACTTACAATGTGGAAACAGGCCCTTTGGCCCAACAAGTCCACACCGACCCGCCGAAGCGCAACCCACCCATTCCTCTACATTTACTCCTTACCTAACACTACGGGCAATTTAGCATAGCCAATTCACCTAACCTGCACATCTTTGGACTGTGGGAGGAAACTGGAGCACCTGGAGGAAACCCACGCAGACACAGGGAGAATGTGCAAACTCCACACAGTCAGTCGCCTGAGTCGGGAATTGAACCTGGGTCTCTGGCGCTGTGAGGCAGCAGTGCTAACCACTGTGCCACCGTGCCGCCCACTAACCTCTAACCAAAAATAAAAGGAGTGTAGAGAGATGTGCTACTGCAAAATTTGTTGGTTGCAGTGTATGTAGTTTGGTGTCTGAGTGAGAATGAATGGAGAGGACCCTGGGAAGGTAAGAGATTATAAAAACTTGCCACATGGATTTAGGGTCTGCACTTCAGGACCGGAGCTGAGCCGGACCGAATAGCAATCAGTCTAGGAAGGTAAGAGGTTCTGAATCAAAATTAAAAGTCAGACAACACCTATAGTCCAACAGGTTTATTGGAAACACTAGTTTTCGGAGTGCTGCTCCTTCATCAAGTGGTTGTGTAGCCCTGCAAAAGCTAGTGTTTCCAAATAAACCTGTTGGACCATAACCTGGTGTTGTGTGATTTTTAACTTTGTACACTGCAGTCCCACAACGGCACCCCCACATTCTGTATAAAAATGGTTTTGACTGAGGAAAAACTGAAAAGTGGCATCATAGGAGGGCTGTGATTTGATTGGCTAATAAAAGGTCTGCTAAATTTGAACCTTGCTAATTTCTTCGTTACAACTTATTTATTTATTGCATAAGCAGAGATACAAAAATAGTTAAAAATTTTAAAAAACAAATTCATAATGCATTGAGTAAGGATAGAGGGTCAGGTGATGTGTTGTTTCTGCATGATGTCAGAGCTGGTGGTTCCCAGTGACCACGTCACTGTTGGTTCCTGGATGCTGTATTTCAGAAGACAGTCACACCCCCTCAGACTAACTCAAATTTGGCCAGTGGTCAGGGATAGGAGGGTGTGACTGTGTGAGGTAGGTAGAGGGATCTAGGAGGTAGGGTTACAGGAGCCTCAGCCCTGGTCCTTGTCCAACAGGTTCAAGAGTTTTGCTCGCTATGTGAATGGGAATAGGGACTGCAGGGAGGATGAGCCAACTGACCATAGCAATGTGGTTCCGGGGGTGCGGGAGAGAAATGCGGATAGTATGGTTTGAGGCATAGACACTGTTCTCTGTGACTAGGATCAAGAGTTCCATAGTTTGCACTGCCTGCCTGGTGCTCGGTTCGGGATATCGCATCTGGGCTGGAGAGGAACTTGGAGTGGGAGGGTGAAGATCCAGTGGTCATAGTCCATGTAGGTACCAACAACATAGATAAAACTCAGGCAGAGGTTCTGCTAAGGGAGTATGAACAACTGGGACTAAAATTAAAAGCAGAACCAAAAAGGTAATAATCTCTGGATTACTACCTGAGCCATGAGATAATTGTCACAGGGTCAATAAGATTAAGCAGCTAAATGCGTGGCTCAAAGATTGACGTGGGAGAAATGGGTTAGAATTCATGGGACATGAGCACCAGTAGTAGGGAAGAAGGGACCTTTTCCGATGGGATGGTCTTCACCTGACGTTTTGGGCATAAGCCCGTCATCAGGAATTACTGATGAAGGCCTTATGCCCAAAAACATCAATTGTCCTGCTCCTTGGATGCTGCCTGACCTGCTGTGCTTTTCCAACACCACACTCTCAACAGAAAATATGTGTAGGAAAGGAAAAATTTCAATATGCAGGTGGACTGGGAAAATCAGGTTGGTAGTGGATTGCAAGACATGGAATTTGTGGAATGTCTATGAGATGGCCTTTTGGATCAGCTTGTGGTGGAGCCACTAGGGAACAGGCAATATTGGATTTAGTGTTGTGCAATGAGGCAGACTTGATAAGGAAGCTTAAGGTGAAGAAACCCTTAGAAGCAGTGATCATAATATGAATGAATTTACTCTGCAATTTGAGAGGAAGAAGATAGAATCAGAGGTAACAGTATAATAGCTAAATAAAGGCAACTATAGAGCCATGAGGAAGGAGCTGGGTAGAATTGACTGGGAGAGGTGCCAAGCAGGAAAGGTAGTGGAATAGCAATGGCAGGTGATTCTGGGAGTAATTCAGGAGACACAGCAGAGAAGCATGGTAGAGGGAGGATGAGGCAATCATGGCTTACTAAGGAAGTTATGGATAGCATAAAAGTAAAAGAGAAAGCATATAATGCAGTGAAGGGCAGTGGGAAACCAGAGGATTTGAAAGTTTACAAAGGACAACAGAGGGCAACAAAAAAGAAATAAGTGGGGAGAAGATCAAATTGGAGAGTACGTTAGTTAGAAATAACAAAGGAAGACTGTAAGAGTTTCTTTCGATTATATAAAGGGCAAAAGAGAAGCAAAAGTGAGCATTGGGCCACTGGAAAATGATGCTGATTAGATAGTAGTGGGGAACAAGGAAATGGATGAGGAATGAAATAATTACTTCCCGTCAGTCTTCACAGTGGAAGATACGAGTAATGTCTCAAAAGTTCAGGAGAGTGAAGGGGCAGAGCTGAGAATGGTGGCCATTATCAAGGAGTAGGTGCTAGAAAAACTGATGGCCTAAAGGTGGATAAATTGCCTGGACCAGATAGATTACACCCCAGAGTTCGAAGAGAGATAGCTGAAGAGATAGTGGATGTGTTACTGGTGATCTTACAGGAATTGCTAGTAGAGGGTCCCAGAGGATTGGAAAATTATTAATGTGACATCTCTGTTAAAAAAGGGAGTAAGACAAAAGACTGAAAACTACAGATCAATTAGCTTAACCTCAGTCTTGGCTAAGATCCTGGAACCCATTATGAAGGTTGTGATTTCTGAATACTTGGAACTGTATAGTAAAATAGTGCAAAGTCAGCATGGTTTCATCAAGGGAATTCATGCCTGACAAATCTGTTAGAATTCTTTGAGGAAGTAACATGCAGGTTAGACCAAGGACAGCCAATGGATGTTATCTACCTGGACTTCAAGAAGGCCTTTGACAAGGTGCCGCCCAGGAGGCTACTGAGTAAGATAAGGGCCCATGGTGTCAGAGGGAAGGTGCTAGCATGGATAGAAGCTTGGCTGTTTGGCAAAATTATAGATTAAAGGGTCTTCTCAGGATAGCAGCTGGTGACAAGTGCTGTCTGCAAGGCTCAGTGTTGGGCCCACAACTTCTCAGTTTATACATTAACAATCTAGACAGAGGAACTGAGGGTATTCTGGCTAAGTTTACAGATGATACAAAGATAGATAGAGGGACTGGTAACATTGAGGAGGCGGGGAGACTGCAGAAGGATTGAGACAAGTTAGGAGCGTGAGCAAAGAAGTGGCAGATGGAGTACATGGCAAAGTATAAGGTAGGAAGAATGGAGGCATGGACTATTTTGTAAATGGGGAGAATATTCAGAAGTCTGAAGTGCAAAGAGATTTGGGAATTCTAGTCAGGATTCTCTCAAGGGAAACTTGAGTCAGTAGTTGGGAACGCAAATGCAATGATGGCATTTATTTTGGGATGAGTTGAATATACAAGCAGGGATGTACTTCTGAGACTCTGTCAGGCTTTGGTCAGACCACAATTGAAGTGTTCTGTGCAGCTTTGGGCCCCATATCTCAGAAAGGATGTATTTGCCCTGAACCGTGTTCAGAGGAGGTTCACTACAATGGTCACATGAATGAAAAGCTTAACATACGAGGAATGTTTGAGGACTCTGGGTCTATACTTGATGGAGTTTAGAATGTTGAGGGGGGATCTAACTGAAACATACAGAAAGGGCAATGAACTTAGAAATATCAAAGCTTTATAATTGCATGGATAAAGGTGTAATGAGAAACTAATAATCTAACAAACGTATTGGCAATAAGTCTATTTGCATTCTGAAATAGTTTCAAATGAAATTAAATTATCATTTCCTAATCAGCAAAATTAAAACTGAAATCAAGTGGGAAAACCAGCATTGGATTTTCTTATTGGGGAAAACTGTCTCCAAATAATTTTTGGAATCCCACTTAATGTAGCGAGATGTTATTTTGACTCAATCTGTCACTTAAGAGCAATTATCCCTGAGCACACCAAAAATCAATAAAAGCAGCCTCCAACACCTTCCCC